>NC_041386.1:158609868-158723789 GCF_002162155.2 Triticum dicoccoides | reverse complement strand
GATGAACAGGACCCCGGGGTGTTGCCTTTGGATGAATAGGACCCCGATCGATCGAGCTGGTTGGGGCTGGATGAACAGGACCCCGTGGAGGGCTGGATGAACAGGACCACCCCGTGGAGGGCAGGATGAACAGTAGACGGTGGAGGGTAGGATGAATAGTAGCCCGTGGAGGGGTGGTTGAACAGGAGCCCGTGGAGAGGGCTGGTTGAATAGTAGCCGGTGGAGTAGCGCGTGGTGGAGGCTGGATAAACAGGAGCCCGTGGATGAACAGTCGCAGGTGGAGGCTGGAGGAGGTCGACGGTGGATGAACAGTAGCTCATGGAGGCTGGAGGGGGTCGACGGTGGAGATGAACAGTATCCCGTGGAGTCTCGTTTTGTGGTACGCCACACCCCTCCCGATGAACAGGACCCCCGTTTCGACCGTAGCGCTCCAACACAAGTCCGTTTCGTCCGTTTTGCGGTATGCCACACCCCTCCCGATCAACAGGACCCCCGTTTCGACCGTAGGAGGTCCGTTTCCTCCGTTTTGCGGTACGCCAGACCCCTCCCGATCAACAGGACCCCGTTCCGAACGTAGGAGGTCCGTTTCCTCTGTTGTGCGGTACGCCAGGCCTCGTTTCCATTGCCTGTTCCGTCCAAGCCCTCCCGATGAACATGACCACACATTCCGTTCCGACCCAGCCGGTTGGCTCCCACGCGTTCCGTTGCCTCCCCATGAACACGACGCATTCCGTTGCCTCCCCATGAACACGACGCATTCCGTTGCCTCCCCATGAACACGACGCATTCCGTTGCCTCCCCATGAACACGACGACGATGCTGTTTCTCCGTTTCGACCCAGCGATGTACACGAGACCTGGCCATACGTATGCGCGAGTAGGCGTTCGAGACCCCGCCCGTATGTACACACACGTGGCCGTATTTTCTTTCTTGCACCCTGGCCACTGTACATACGTGTACATGCTACGTGCGCGCCTCTACTACGACACATGCGCGCCTCTACATCGACCAGTATGTACGTACACGTTCGCGACTAGAATGACAACGCTATGTATGCTTCGACCAGGTGGGTCCCGACTGTCAGGCACTTCCTTGCCTGCGAAGATGTAGCTGGTGGGTCCCAACAGTCAGGGGGCGAATCGTTTTTTTTGCCCGGACGCACTTCCTTGCGTGCGAAGATGTAGCTGGTGGGTCCCAGCAGTCAGGGGAAACATTTTTTTCGTGAAATACATTGGCCCGTCCGGTGGGTCCCAGCTGTCAGGTAGAGGAATCATTATTTTCCGCGTAATAAGGAGGCACTTCCTTGCTACGGCCGTGGACCCAACTGTCAGCCTCTCCACGTACAGTCCACGTCCGATGGAAGTCGTTCCTTGACCACGTTGACCACGCCGCGCCGAGAGCACCAGGGCGGTGGACGACGGCGAGGCCTAGGAAGGGGACGGCATGGAGGCGGGGAAGACTCGGCAGTTGTTTCCCACGCAGAGGGGAGTATGACTGTACAAGGGTTTACTGGTTCGTCTGCCATTGCCGGAGAATAACAGCAGGTGTGGGTGAGTAGAGGGATGGCTAGGCCAGCGATGGGAGTACGGTCGGGCGGTGAGGCCTGTGCGGCAGCATAGCCGGCCGCGAGGAGGAGGGAGCAGGCAGTCCCGCCGGCGCTTGTTTGAGCGGCTGGAGCAAGAAGAGCAGAGATTGAAGAAGCACGACGGCCGTTGGATGGACATCCAACAGTCAGTGCTTGTGCATCAACCTTTTTTTAGGAAAGCCTCAAATCTGTGGAAAACAGCATACACCCCATCTGCCATTATTTCTAATAATATACAGCCCATTTGCTAATTCTTAAGGTTTTTTTGGAGCCCATATTCTTTTTGTTAGCATTACAGCCCATATTGTGGCAACGGTTAAAAACTTATACGAAATTTTGCATATTTTGGTGCGGTCCGAACTGTTTTTAATTCCGAAATTTCGACTCACATTCAAACTGATTTTAAAAATAAATGTATATCAATATAAAATCCAACAAATTCTCCACGCATAAAAAATAATGTAATTTAAAATCTTGAAATGAAAACAAAGATATTTGAAACTAATTGCCGGTTTGATGTGTTTTAAAAATGTACAACCCACTTCTCATTACTGATGGGTCATTTTCTCGTCCAGCTGAATGAAAGCTCTCCTCGTCTTGAAAGATTTGCAGCCCAACAGGTCTGACAAAGCGACTTACTTGGCAAATCACAAAAAAACTGGGCTGTGGCCATGGACCCAGCTGTCAGCCTCTCCACATACAGTACTCTTCCGATGGAAGTCGTTCCTTGACCATGTTGACCACGCCGCGCGGAGAGCACCACGGCGATGGACGAAGGCGAGGCCTAGGAAGGGGACGACGCAGCAGCGGAAGCCCGCGCGGAGAGGACTATGAGGGTTCACTAGTTCGGATGTGGTGTGAGGCTGCCGTCACCGCAGGGCCTGGCCAGCTGTGGGAATAGTAGGGGGCGGTGAGGTCTCTGCGGCAGCACAGCTGGCCACGGGAGGCAGGAGCATGCGGCATGACCGGCGCTGCTTTGGGCAGCTGGAGCAAGAAGACCAGAGGTTGAAGAAGCACTACGACCATTGGATGGACATCGTACGGTCACTGGAGCTAGAATCGTTCATATTGACTAAGTTGACAAAGCCCTTCGCCCCCGTCAACTTAGTAGGCCCACAAGTCAGCCTCCCAGCAAGGTGGGTCCCAGCTAGCCGGGGGAGTATTCATTTTTTTGTGCGTAATATGGAAGCACTTCCGGTGGGTCCGAGCTGACAGCGGGGGGAACGTTTTTTTCGCGAAATACGGTGGCCCGTCCGGTGGGTCCCAGCAGTCAGGGGGAAACGATTTTTTTCGCAAATACTGGTGGCCCATCCGGTGGGACCCTGCTGTCAGGTGGAGGAATCATTATTTTCCGCGTAATAAGGAGGCACTTCCTTACTGCCGCCGTGGACCCAGCTGTCAGCCTCTCTGTCACATCCCTAGCTCTAGTAATGCCTAGTGCTAGTATCTGGTGTTGCATCATGTTTAAATTTTAGTTAAACTTGAAATGGGGATGTACTGGACATTCAAACCCTAGCACCAAATGAAATGCAACTAGGATCAAAATAAAAATATTTTCAATGAACCTGAAATGCCCTTAAAAATGTTCATCATCTTTGCCTTGTTCTAGAAACTTTGACAAAAATGGTTCACATTTTTCTAGGACAACATTGGGTCACTGAATTAAATCATACTTTATTTGCATTTGGGCATTTAAATGCTATATAATAATTTAAATGTCCAAATACTCATGAATTAAAATGTTTACTGTTGGAAATAATCCAAATAGTGGCATTGAGCAGTTTCATGATTTTTGAGATAGTGGCGGTATTTTAATTAAAGCCCTAAAGTTACAGAAAGAAATAGAAACCAAAAAACAGAAAATAAAGGAGAGAGAGACCCACCTAACTTACCTGATACAGCCCACCTAGCGGCCCAGCTGCGGCTCAGCACTGTAGAGGGCCCAACCCACCTCCTCACCGCATCGTCTACCTCCTGCCAGTAGGAGCAGGGGCGCGTGGTCGCTGCGTGTGCGCCAGCTCCTGCTTCTACCGCGATGCCCGACTCTTCTGAACGCACCACGAAGACGCCCAGAGACCACTCCCCCTCCTCGTCACTCGCTGCTCTCCCTTCCCTCCTCTGCTCTCTTCCCGCACACGCCCGAGCGGAGCTCGTCGCCGCCGTCCGCCGTCCGCATGTCCACCGGCCACCCTACCCCTCCCAGTACAGCCCAGAGGCTCCTCCACGATGCCCTCTTCCTCTCGACCAAGCCATGTGACGCCAGACGCAACGCAGCCTCGCCTAGGCTATCGTCTTCAACCTTTGGCCCGTGGATCACCGCCGACGATTTGCCGTCTATGAAGCGTCCCCGAGCCAGCTAAGCTCTCCGTTTGACGCACTGTGAGCTCTAATCCGTTTCCCCTCCTCCCTCGTGCTCTATCCTGCATCGTAGCCACTGCCCCGCGAGCACCCCAAGCCGTAGTCCGCCATGGCCGGCGAGCTCTGTTTCCCGAGCCCCTCCGCTCCTACTAGATGCTCCGACGTGCTTCTGATGACCTTTAGGTGCTGCCTAGCACCTCCGTTTGCTCGCCCTCGAGCTGCAGCCCTGTGCCCATGGAACCCGAGCCCCGCTGCCGCTTGACCTCATCATCATGCCCAACTCCGGCAACGCCAGGGCCTCCCTCCACCTCGGTTGAATGCGGCCGAGTGCCAGCTTTCCAACGGGACCGCCCGCGGCCCAAGCAGCCTCCTATAGGTGAAACCCGAGCCACTTCGGTGCACACCCGCCGCGGATTTGGTTGCCGGCGTTACGACGCCGGCGATGGTGACGTGTCCGTCTTAATTAGCCACTAATCAGACCAATAATCACCCATAGAGCCACTAACTAGTGGGACCCAAGACCTAATTAACCATGTTCTATTTATGCTTAATTAGTTTATAACCCAGCGGGACCCACGCACTAGAGTTGACTGTGCTGACGTTGCCGTTGACCGGACCCACATGTCTGTGACCCTAGCCTGCTTTGTGAGACTGGCTAGTGGGACCCACAGGTTAGGTTTGACCCGGACCAGCCCCTGTTGACCTGCTGAGGTCAGCATGATGTAATGCTGATGCAGTAAATATTTTCTAGATTTTAAATAAATCAGAAATGATTTATTTATTTCAGAAAATATCCAAAACTTCTAAAAATCATAGAAATTCAACCATAGCTCAGAATGAAAAGATTTATCTACGAAAAATGATTAGAAAAATCCAATCTATCCATCTGTACTAGTTTCATGCATGTTGAAACAACTTAACCTTGTTGTTTAGTTCAAAACATGATAATGCACCTTATAAGTTCTTAGTTTGAATTTGAATTTGAACCTTTGGTTCAAATCAACTCAAACTCTTCTTTTCTTAGCTGCATTAGCTCAAATCATAGCATATTGACAAGTCATGATCATGCATCATATTGTGCATTGCATTGATTGTCTTCTTTCTCTGTTGCCAGTATTTGTTCCCTCTCGATAGACGTGTTCCGATGACGTGATCGATGACACCGACAAAGAACTATACTATCTTCAGAAGTGCCAGGCAAGCAAAAACCCCTTGTTCATTCCGATACAATCCCACTCTCTCGCTCCTGCTCTCTTTTACTGCATTAGGACAACAACGATTCAACTATTACATGCTTCGGTAGTTGAAGCCCTTTCCTCTGCATGACCTGTCATTGCCACAGTAAATAGATGAAACCCACTAGCATGAGTAGGAGTTGTTTGAGCCCTGATGTGCCTACTCATTCATGCTTGTTTGTCATGCCTGCTACTGCTTAGAGCTGAGTCAGGTCTGATTCATCAGGGATGAATTGGAATGGCAATGAACATGTCCTACTGTGTGTAAGCTAAGTGTGTGTGAACACGATTTGGTAAAGGTAGCGGTGAGAGGCCATGTAGGAGTACATGGTGGCTTGTCTCATTGAAACCATCCTCACGAACCGAGTTCTGTGTTTGTGATCCATGAACAGCTACTACCACTCATTGGGATCCTTAATTGACCCTCTCGACTTATTAACTGCCCTAGTCCTCTGTCCAGGAGTTGCAACTAGTTTCTGGTGTTTATAGGATATGTGTTGGCGGCCGTGCGTAGCACTGACCCTAGGGTGGGCTATGATGCGGTAGATACACCATGGCACGGTGTATCGGGCGCCTGTTGGTGTCTCGGGAACCCTGCACACATCATTTGGGGCTGTGAGCGAAACTCCGGCCGGATCTCCTCGCGGATGGAACCCGAATAGGCGATAAACCTTGTCAAGAGACTTGTGTGGTTAGTCAGGTCGTGGCCGACTCCCTCGCCAGGCTTCTACTTGAAGGTTGCCGAGATACACGACGTGTACATGGTGGTAAGTGGCGAGAGCGTGTGTGAAGAAGTACACCCCTGCAGGGTTAACATCATCTATTCGAATAGCTGTGTCCACGGTAAAGGACTTCTGGGTTGCCTATAACAGTTCATAGACAAGTGAAAGTGGATACTCTAAAACTCGCAAGATAAGCGTGAGTGCTATGGATGGCCTTCTCGTAGGGAGACGGGAGCGGATCCATAGTGGTGTATTGATATGGTGAATATCTGGACTCGTGTGTGCCACCTCAAAAGAGTTAATTGCAGTCGTAGTTTAAGATAGCCACCGAGTCAAAGCTGGCTTGCTGCAGTTAAACTCCACCACCCCCTTGTTGATACCGAGGCATTTGTAGTTCGTTCTAATGTAAGTCTTGCTGGGTACATTTGTACTCATGTTTGCTTAATTTATGTTTTGCAGAGATACGTCAGTCTCGCTAGTAGTTCCATGTGGACTCCGACGTTTAGCTTGATACCTTAGCTATGATCTTGTGCCCTCGGCAGGGTCTTGTAGATAGTCAGGCTTCCCAGCCTTCTTCTTTTGTAGACGTCTATACTCAGACAAGTTAAGCTTCCGCATGTGCTTGTTGCTTGTATGCTCTGTATGTTGGGTCATGAGACCCATGTTTGTAATACTTGGCTCCTCGGAGCCTAATGAATAAATACTTGAGTCGTAGAGTTATGTTGTGATGCCATGTTGTATTTACACATATCGAGCATATTGTGTGTATGATTGAAATGCTTGGTATGTGTGGGATCCGACAACCTAGTTGTTTATCCTTGGTAGCCTCTCTTATGGGGAAATGTAGTCTTATGCTTCCATGAGCCATAGTAGTCCGCTACAGCCCGGTTCACCGGAGTCCTGCTAGCCCAGCAGTACTACTCCGGAACACTTGACTGGCCAACATGTGATTCACTTTGTTCCTGTGTCTGTCCCTTCGGGGAAATGTCACGCGGTGACATCCGGGGTCCTGCCTAGCCTGCTACAGCCCGGGTTCCCGGAGTCCTGTTAGCCCAGTGCTACAGCCCGGATTCGCACGCTGCTGACCGTAATGCTCGATGTTGATTCATGTATGCATGTCCCCGTAAGTTAGTGCCACTTTGGGTTCACGACTAGTCATGTTGGCACAGGTTCTCTGTCATATGGATGCTAGCGACACTATCATATACGTGAGCCAAAAGGCGCAAACAGTCCCGGGCTATGGTAAGGCGACACCCATGGGAATACCGTGCGTGAGGCCACAAAGTGATATGAGGTGTTACAGGCTAGATCGATGTGACTTAGAATCGGGGTCCTGACAGCTTTGGTATCAGAGCCTGTCTGCCTGTAGGATTACCAAGCCATACTGGTCGAAGTTGAGTCTAGAAATGCTTTAGTTATATAAGGGAATTGATTGTGGAAGGGAACGTAAGGCTCTTTTTACTCCTTTACCTTATGCCCTTCTGATCTGAGTCAACCTCTTCTTTTCTACCGGGTTAAGAAACTAGGCCTTCTCATCTATCTGTCAGGATGACGTGTTACTAATCCAGAGACTTATAGGATTGATGGATTCAAACCTCAGTTCAGTTCCTTCTATTTCTGTGTGTTGACAGTTGATCTTCGAACCTTGATATTGTGATGTTAAGTGGTTATTCCACAATTTTTGCAGGATGTCTCAAATCTTTTTGAGCACTTACAGCCGTTATGTTGTCCGAGTCATCCCAGGTTTCTAAATAATCTGATGCATTTGTAAATTCCTTCTTCCCGTTGTCGATGTTCCATTGGGCCAGATTAAGCACACTAATCGGTCTGTTGAGGTACTCCATTGCCTTGACATATATGTTGGAGTTAGTATTATGACCCTAGGTGTCTTTGAGAACCACTCAGTAATCTAGCAATGTTTTGTGTTCCCAGTGTGATGATTCTGGCCACCTTTCTCGAAAGCATCTCGTGATGTTATTAGTTAGTAGGTATTATACTCCTGGGTTCTTGACCCAAGATCCACTCTACTTACCTCGTGTTGATAGTGTTGCTCGTACCTTTAGGATATTAGTAATCTTTGCGATAGTCCTTGAGGTTCATGGTATATCTTTCTTCCAAATATAATGAACTACTTATGGCAGAAGTTCCTCGTTGAACCGAAAGATCACAATCAGAGTACTCTTGAGGAGTTCTGCATTCGTAATTGTGACTCTGCCAGTTCTACCTTTCTGCATGGGTTATCCAGAAGAAATATGTTGAACTCGATTCAACATACTAATCTATGCATCAACAACTTAGAAAGTGATATGTTCCTTTGAGTTGTCCCTTTTCAGTTGTATTCCGACCTTCATCTATCAATTGATAGTCAGGAGTAATTATGCATTCGTGCTATCGATGCTTATTATTCTTGTGGTCCGTCAAGCCATTCTATCTCGGAATGACTAGGAGAAACAAACTCCAGTACCTCATCAATATCCAGGATTGGGTCAAAATAGTTGTGCTCCGCAGATCAAAATGCCAATCCAGCTTTTGATTCTGTTCTACCCTAAAGTATTACCGTCTTATGTCAAGAATGTCATGAGAATTGCACAACCTCTCATAAATTCTTGATATAGTGATACTCCTCGCCATCGTTGTTCATTCCTCGGTTCCTGTGTTATCGTAACCGGAATGCCGACAAGTGAATCGTGATGTGTGAAATCAATACTCCTAGCAACTTCATTGCTTGGTAGCTAAAGGACAATATTCTCATCCTTAGCGTTTGGTTACTGAACCATCATTCTGAGATTGATCGTGCTACCTAGTCCTTATTTTCGGTGCACTTTTCGATAAATGAGTTAGGATAGTGTCAATCCTTGCTTATTTGATCATATCATCTTGCCCTGAAAAGCAAGATTGTTCTCGAGTTTAGTGACATATCGGTGGTTCGTGATTTTCAGTATATCTTCTTGGAAGTATAACCAGGTTGTCACCTGACCGCTATGTTGAGTTCGTGATCAAGTTGGTTTCTTATAAACCACCCCTTTCTCCAAGAATCTATGTTGGATACCCCTGAGCTAGTTGGTTAAGCTAAACAACAACTTGGAGAGTTGGAAGATAAAAGCTTGTTCGACTTAGTTCATTTTAAGGGATATCTTGTATGTGTGATGAAGAAAGATGGTATTTTCATGGATTGACCCTCGTGATCAGTTAATGGACCTATCATCTTATCCAATCTTTGATTCGAGTATGGGCTATCCTCAAATCAAATCAAAACCAACGATATTCGTAATGTTGTCTTACTCGTGGTTAACTCCTCGAGCATACACCATTACATCTTTTGGTCTGACCAATACTATCACATTGTTCACATAATGGTGGAAGTCCAGTGATATGGAAATTTCGATGAGTTGCTGTTGAGCCATTCAGCAACATTTTGCTCCTCCATGATTTGTGTTGAACATCCAGCTAGTGTTGAAAACTTGTGTAAGCATTTTCTTCATGCCCCGTTCATGTAGAATATGTTTGGATGAAAGTAGTGACCTCCTCTAAGTTCACGTGCAAATGATGCAAGTTGCCGCCGTGAGTTCGAGAAAGGTTGTTTTTGTTTCCTCTGGTACCATCCCAAGTCAGTCATGCATGTGCGAAGTATGCTATGGTTTGACAGGCTCTCTACCTCCATTCCATTTGTATTCCCCATCACACCAAGCCACTGGCTGATTTGTTCAGGGAAAAGAAGTTTCTTCATAAGAGCTAATCATATGACTTATGCAAGGACTTCGATATCCTTGATGATGGTTCCCGACTAGGACTCGGTAGTGTTTCATTGTAAGACTACTATGTGGTCATGCTTGTCTGGGACAACATGTTCACATGTGTTTAGCAGAACCAGCTCATGTTTTGGAGCATGCTACCGTAGTTCATTTCCCGAGAATCTCGCAACGTCATCTCATCGGTTTGTGTTGCAAACTTTCTTTTCCAGACATGTTGTCTAAAATATCCTATTACCAACCACATCTGGATCTCAGGCAGATATGATGGTTGGAACTTTTCCAAGACCTATGATGTAGGCCCCGACAAGGTTGATGTTCTAGCCGACACACCTAGCCGGAAGATCTATCATTGTAGTATCTTGATTGAACTATTTTACTATCTTCTCCATGAGGATTTTGTGCGACTTATTCTAGAAGTTGCTCCTTAGGGATCCTTGTGCTCTCGGTTTCCTCGGTTATGTTATAACCTTTCCAAACAGTGGGCTCACTCTCTACTGTTGGGTTTCTCCCCAGTTAGTAGAATCATTCCCAGCATTTGCCTTCTATTCCCATATTGCACCGCCGTTGTGCCATCCTACCACAGGTTCCATCCATTTCCGATGATAAGTAGAGATCATCCATTATGTTGCCTTCAACAAGGTAGTCCATATCATCCATTCTAGTCAGGGTATGGCATTCTTTTGAACTCCTTCAAACGATTGCTCGAGATTTGACCTAGGCTGGTATAGAGGATTTTATTGATCTCTGAATCAAAAGTAATTCTTTTTGCCACTTAAGGGATAATTCTACGAGTCATCCTTCTCTAGGGTGTCTCGTTATGGTATCATGGCAACTCAAATCCTCGCTACATTGACCACCGTTCACCACCCTCTTAGGTGTGGAATTGTTGTCTACCTAGTGAACCCTCGTCATCTGTTCCACTCCATCCCTCTAGATGTGTGCTTCGTGTCTCAGCTCGAGAGATGTTGCTATGTCTCATTCCGTGAGTTGATCCTGAGTTGTTCGATCTTCGAGAAGATCGATCCTTCCAGAGTTTCCTTTTCCTCTCACTACCATGTTGGCTGGAGTTCTCAAAGCAAGACGACGAGACAAAGATGGTGATTGAATCAACGCCTTTATGAAGTGCAACCTAGATCGTGAGGATTATGTAAGTTTGTGTTCCCCCTTCATCTTACCCTACGCTTGAATCTCGGGACGAGATTCTTGTTTAGTGGGGGTGAGTTGTCACATCCCTAGCTCTAGTAATGCCTAGTGCTAGTATCTGGTGTTGCATCATGTTTAAATTTTAGTTAAACTTGAAATGGGGATGTACTGGACATTCAAACCCTAGCACCAAATGAAATGCAACTAGGATCAAAATAAAAATATTTTAAATGAACCTGAAATGCCCTTAAAAATGTTCATCATATTTGCCTTGGTCTAGAACCTCTGACAAAAATGGTTCACATTTTTCTAGGACAACATTGGGTCACTGAATTAAATCATACTTTATTTGCATTTGGGCATTTAAATGCTATATAATAATTTAAATGTCCAAATACTCATGAACTAAAATGGTTACTGTTGGAAATAATCCAAACAGTGGCATTGAGCAGTTTCATGATTTTTGAGATAGTGGTGGTATTTTAATTACAGCCCTAAAGTTACAGAAGGAAATAGAAAACAAAAAACAGAAAATAAAGGAGAGAGAGACCCACCAAACTTACCTAACGCAGCCCACCTAGCGGCCCAGCTGCGGCCCAACACTGTAGAGAGCCCAACCCACCTCCTCACCGCATCGTCTACCTCCTGCCAATACGAGTAGGGGCGCGTGGTCGCTGCGTGCGCGCCAGCTCCTGCTTCTACCGCGACGACCGGCTCTTCTGAACGCGCCACGGGGATGCCAAAAGACCTCTCCCCCTCCTCCTCACTCGCTGCTCTCCCTCCCCCTCCTGTGCTCTCTTCCCACACATGCCCGAGCGGAGCTCGTCACCGTCGTCCGCCGTCCACATGTCCACCGGCCACCCTACCCCTCCCAGTACAGCCTAGAGGCTCCTCCGCGATGCCCTCTTCCTCTCGACCAAGCCACGTGACGCCAGATGCAACACAGCCTCGCCTAGGCCGTCGTCTTCAACCTTCGGCCCGTGGATCACCGCCGATGATTCGCCGTCTCTGAAGCGTCCCCGAGCCCGCTAAGCTCTCCATTCAACGCACTGTGAGCTCTAAGCCATTTCCCCTCCTCCCTCGTGCTCTATCTTGCATCGTAGCCGTTGCCCCGCGAGCACCCGAAGCCACAGTCCGCCATGGCCAGCGAGCTCCATGCCCCGAGCCCCTCCGCTCCTACTAGATGCTCTGGTATGCTTCTGATGACCTTTAGGTGCTGCCTAGCACCTCCGTTTGCTCACCCTCGAGCTGCACCCCTACGCCCATGGAACCCGAGCTGCGCCGCCGCTTGATCTCATCGCCGTGCCCAACTCCGGCAACCCCAGGGCCTCCCTCCACCTCCATTGGATGAGGCCGAGTGCCAGCTTTCCAACGGGACCGCACGCGGCCCAAGCAGCCTCCTTTAGGTGAAACCCGAGCCACTCCGGTGCACACCCGCCGCGGATTTGGTTGCCGGCGTTACGACGCCGGCGATGGTGACGTGTTCGTCTTAATTAGCCACTAATCAGACCACTAATAACCCATAGAGCCACTGACTAGTGGGACCCAAGCCCTAATTAACCCTGTTCTATTTATGCTTAATTAGTTTATAACCCAGCGGGACCCACACACTAGAGTTGACCGTGCTGACGTCGCTGTTGACCGGACCCACATGTCTATGACCCTAGCGTGCTTTGTGAGACTAGCCAGTGGGACCCACAGGTCAGGTTTGACCCGGACCATCCTCTGTTGACCTGCTGAGGTCAGCATGATGTAATGCTGATGCAATAAATATTTTCGGGATTTTAAATAAATCAGAAATGACTTATTTATTTCAGAAAATAAACAAAACTTCTAAAAATCATAGAAATTGAACCATAGCTCAGAATGAAAAGATTTATATATGAAAAATGATCAGAAAAATCCAATCTATCCATCTGTACTGGTTTCATGCATGTTGAAACAACTTAACCTTGCTGGTTAGATCAAAACATGATAATGCACCTTATAAGTTCTTAGTTTGAATTTGAATTTGAACCTTTGGTTCAAATCAATTCAAACTCTTCTGTTCTTAGCTGCATTAGCTCAAATCACAGCATATTGACATGTCATGATCATGCATCATATTGTGCATTGCATTGATTGTGTTCTTTCTCTGTTGTCGGTATTTGTTCCCTCTCGATAGACGTGTTCCGATGACGTGATCAATGACACCGATGAAGAACTATACTATCTTCAGAAGTGCCAGGTAAGCAAAACCCCCTTGTTCATTCCGGTAGAATCCCACTCTCTCGCTCCTGCTCTCTTTTATTGCATTAGGACAACAACGATTCCACTGTTACATGCTGCGGTAGTTGAACCACTTTCCTCTGCATGACCTGTCATTGCCACAGTAAATAGATGAAACCCACTAGCATGAGTAGGAGTTGTTTGAGTCCTGATGTGCCTACTCATTCATGCTTGTTTGTCATGCCTGCTACTGCTTAGAGTTAGGTCAGGTCTGATTCATCGGGGATGAATTGGAATGGCGATGAGCATGTCCTACTGTGTGTAAGCTAAGTGTGTGTGAACACGATTTGGTAAAGGTAGCAGTGAGAGGCCATGTAGGAGTACATGGTGGGTTGTCTCACTGAAACCGTCCTCAGGAACTGAGTTCTATGTTTGTGATCCATGAACAGCTACTACCACTCATTGGGATCCTTAATTGACGCTCACGACTTATTAACTACCCTAGTCCTCTGTCCAGGAGTTGCAACTAGTTTCTAGTGTTTATAGGATATGTGTTGGCGGCCGTGCGTAGCACTGACCCTAGGGGTGGGCTATGATGCGGTAGATACACCCTGGCACGGTGTACCGGACGCCCGTTTGGTGTCTCGGGAACCCTGCACACATCGTTTGGGGCTGTGAGCGAAGCTCCGGCCGGATCACCTCACGGATGGAACCCGAATAGGCGATAAACCTGGACTAGAGACTTGTGTGGTTAGCTAGGTCATGGCCGACTCCCTCGCTAGGCTTCCGCTTGAAGGTTGTCGAGATACACGACGTGTACATGGTGGTAAGTGGCAAGAGCGTGTGTGAATAAGTACACCCCTGCAGGTTTAACATCATCTATTCGAATAGCCGTATCCGCGGTAAAGGACTTCTGGGTTGCCTATAACAGTTCATAGACAAGTGAAAGTGGATACTCTAAAATTCGCAAGATAAGCGTGAGTGCTATGGATGGCCTTCTCGTAGGGAGACGGGAGCGGGTCCATAGTGGTGTATTGATTTGGTGAATATGTTGACTCGTGTGCGCCACCTCAAAAGAGTTAATTGCAGTCGTAGTTTAAGATAGCCACCGAGTCAAAGCTGGCTTGCTGTAGTTAAACTCCACCACCCCCCTTGTTGATACCGATGCATATGTAGTTCGTTCTGATGTAAGTCTTGCTGGGTACATTTGTACTCACGTTTGCTTAATTTATGTTTTGCAGAGAGACATCAGTCACGCTAGTAGTTCCGTGTGGACTTCGATGTTTAGCTTGATACTTCAGCTACGATCTTGTGCCCTCGGCAGGGTCTTGTAGATAGTCAGGCTTCTCAGCCTTCTTCTTTTGTAGATGTCTGTACTCATACAAGTTAAGCTTCCGCCTATGCTTGTTGCTTGTATGCTCTGTATGTTGCGTCATGAGACCCATGTTTGTAATACTTGGCTCCTCGGAGCCTAATGAATAAATACTTGAGTTGTAGAGTTATGTTGTGATGCCATGTTGTATTTACACATATCGAGCATATTGTGTGTATGATTGAAATGCTTGGTATGTGTGGGATCCGACAACCTAGTTGTTTATCCTTGGTAGCCTCTCTTATGGGGAAATGTAGTCTTGTGCTTCCATGAGCCATAGTAGTCCGCTACAGCCCGGTTCACCGGAGTCCTGCTAGCCCAGCACTACTGCTCTGGAACACTTGACTGGCCGGCATGTGATTCACTTCGTTCCTGTGTCTGTTCCTTCGGGGAAATGTCACGCAGTGACATCCGGGGTCCTGCCTAGCCTACTACAGCCCGGGTTCCCGGAGTCCTGTTAGCCCAGTGCTACAGCCCGGATTCGCACGCTGCTGACCGACATGCTCAATGTTGATTCATGTATGCATGTCCCCGTATGTTAGTGCCACTTTGGGTTCAAGACTAGTCATGTCGGCCCGGGTTCTATGTCATATGGATGCTAGCGACACTATCATATACGTGAGCCAAAAGGCGCACACGGTCCCGGGCCATGGTAAGGCGACACCCCTGGGAATACCGTGTGTGAGGCCGCAAAGTGATATGAGGTGTTACAGACTAGATTAGTGTGACTTCGAATCGGGGTCCTGACACTCTCCACGTACAGTCCGCGTCCGATGGAAGTAGTTCCTTGACCACGTTGACCACGCCGCGCCGAGGGCACCAGGGCGGTGGACGACGGCGAGGCCTAGGAAGGGGACGACACGGAGCCAGTGAGGACGCGGCAGTGGATGCCCATGCAGAGAGGAGTATGAGGGTTCACTCGTTCGGCTGTGGTGTGAGGCTGCCGTCGCCGCAGGGCCTGGCCAGCGGTGGGAATAGTAGGGGGCGGTGAGGCCTCCGCGGCAGCACAGCCGGCCACGGGAGGCAGGAGCAGTTGGCACGACCGGCGCTGCTTTGAGCGGCTGGAGCAAGAAGACCAGAGGTTGAAGAAGCACTATGGCCGCTGGATGGACATCGTATGGTCACTTGCAGCTAGAATCGTTTATATCGACTAAGTTGACAAAGCCCTTGGTACCTCAACTTAGTAGGCCCACAGGTCAGCTTCCAAAACGGTGCGCCCCAGATGTCAGGGGGAGGAATCATTTTTTGGGCGGGTGAAGCTAGAATATACGAGATTGAAGAAGAAGCACGGCATCCGTTGGATGGACATCCAACGGCCACTGCTGCTAGAACCGTGTGTTGACTATAAGTTGACAAAGCCTTGCATACGCGTCAACTCTGTTTTTTTAGGGGACGCGTCAACTTAGTAAGGCCAGAAGTGTGTGGCAGAGAACTTATAGCCCATTTGAGATTTGTAAGAATGTGTAGCCCATTTTTGAATTCTAATGGAATTTACTACAGCCCATTTACAGTTTGTTAAAAGTACAGCCCATTTCAACCAACCATTCAAAACAGAATTCAATAAAAATTTCCCACATTTTGATGGGATCCGAAATATTTTTATCCTGAAATTTCTAGTCATATTAAATACAATTTCAATATAAATTTATATTACGTTAAAATCCAATGAAACATTGTGCTCGCAACAATTAATGAAATTAAAATTTTCAATATCCAAAAATAATATTTTATAAAGTAATCACGTGTTTGGTGCATTTTTTTATAGTTACTGCCCAGTTTTTATAATTACATCCCATTTGTTATTTCTTAAAGCCCATTTTCTTGTTAAGCCTAATGCATCCCTCCTAGGAAAGATTTGCAGCCCAGCGGGGCGGAGAATAACAACTTGACCTTGCCTGGCTATTCCTAAAAAAGTATAGCTGGGCTATCCATTTTCAGCTTGAAAAAAGTTAATATCTGGGATGGATATCTGACCTGGGCTAGACGGGCCACAGCCC
The DNA here is from genome assembly GCF_002162155.2 of Triticum dicoccoides. Taxonomy (NCBI): domain Eukaryota; kingdom Viridiplantae; phylum Streptophyta; class Magnoliopsida; order Poales; family Poaceae; genus Triticum; species Triticum dicoccoides. The sequence goes on along the minus strand of NC_041386.1, from coordinate 158,707,417 downwards.
GCCAAGTTAATACCTGCAATGATGTTTTCGTTGTTGTTCAGAGGAGAAAAATTAATACCTAGGCTAAACATCGCAAAACTCTGCAGTGCTCACACCTCAAAAACACAAATACTCCTCGAGCTGCTTGGTCCCAGTTGTCGGCCGCTTCTTGTGCAATTCTCTCGTTTATTGACTACTACATAGGTTGACAATGGTGTGGGACCGTGATGTCAGGAAACCAGGGGGAAGCAAAATAAATTACTCCAGCGAGCGCTTCCACCTCTGCCTCGTTGTCTCCCGTGGAAACCCCTTTCCTCCCTTTTTTTTGCTCAGGAAAGGACCAATGCATGCAGCACGTCCATGTGGTTATTAGGCAAGTAATAAAGGCGCTTTGCATGCTATGAATTACGATGGCCTGCATGGGTAGCTAATAAGGCATCCTCTTAACTACTATGATTAAATGTTGTGTTTAGAAGAGAGAAATATTCTTCTTTTCCACCAATCTGCTTGCACCTAGGTCGTGATGCACCTTCTAATATGACTTATTCACCTAGACGGAGGGAGTATAGTTTTATACACACACACACACACACACACACACACACACACACACACACACACACACACACACACACATATATATATATATATATATATATATATAATAAGGAGGCACTTGTGTACGTGAGGCTATGGACCTGGTGGGTCCCCATTGTCATCCTCTCCAAGTAAAGTCATCTCCTCGCCTGCGCGCCCTTTCCGCCCGAAACAGTCAGCGCCGCCCGCCCCGCTTCCCGGTGCAGGCGATTGCTCCGCCTTCAAACGACACAAGTGTCGTCCGTCCGTCCATCTGCCGGCCACATCAATGATACGCGGTTGCCGAGGCGGCTACTCCGGCGCCACACGTCCGTCCCTCCGCCCGCCCACCATTGCCATATAAACTGCTGCGCCGGCCATAGTCGCAGTCATCCGCATCCGTTCCCTTTCTCCTGTCCACACCACTACTACCCACCATGGCTTCCTCGCGCTCCAGCGCTCTTCGGGACGGGCGGACGACGGACCACAAGGAGATGACAGCCATTGCTGCCGACCGGCTGGCCGGCAGGCAGCCGGAGGACGACGACGTCTCAATGGAGAACCTGGTAGTCGACGATCCGGCGCCAACCCCCTCCTCCGCGCCATCCTCACCAGTGCATTGCACCATGACCATCGGCGAGGCCCCTGCCCAATATAAGAACAGTGTGAGGCAGATGCGTCAGGAGCAGTTCCGGGAGGCGTAGGCTGACGCCGCCTACAACCACCATCTCCTCCAGGAGCACCTGCTGGCGGAGGAGCAAATCGCCGCGGAGCGGGCCGAGCAGGAGGCGCTGCTCGACTCATACCGCTCCGCCCGCAAGGGCCGCCTCGAGCGCTGGCGGTACCGCATGCTGGTGGCGGAGGCTACGGCCGCCTACAAAGAGGCTAGCAAAGAGGGCGATGAAGCGGGTGAGGCGCTGTTTGGCGAGACCGAGGACGAGGCAAAGGACAATGCTGGCTCCGACGAGTCCCTGCTCCGCTAGCATCGATGAGGCCCTGCTCTGCCGAGGCCCCGCGACGCCAACAACGAGGCAGACCACACCGCTGGCTCCGCCGAGGCCCCGTCCCACCAACAACGAGGCAGAGGACATCACCGGCTCAGCCGAGGCCCCACCCTCCCGGCAACGCGGGGGAGGATTTCCACCGCTCCGCTGAGGCGCCGCCCACCGGCAACGAGACAGAGGACATCACCGGCTCCGTCGAGGCCCCGCCCCGCTGCCAACGAGGCCGTGCCACACAGAAAACAAGGAAGAGTAGAACACGGTAGGTCGTCGCCGCTCGGGTCCAAGTAAAGCCACCGCTGCAACCCTCCTGTTGAAGCCAAGCTAGGCGGGTTAACCATTAACGGCCGATTAGCTTCTTGGCGGCGACGTGGAGTCGGGGAGCTCTGCTGGAGAATAGCGCTGCTTCTACTTAACTGCTGGTGCAGTTGGCTGACTGACACGCGGGCCCAACAGGCACCATGTCAGTTACGCAATTGCACCTGCAGTTAAGTCACTGAAGCTTCTGTTCAGCTCAGTGGGACACAGGAGGGTAGCTTCGGTTAATTAATTATACCTCCAGCGCACCCCTTTTTAGTTGAAGAATGTATGAAATGTAATGAAATCTGGCATGTTTATATGAAATCTGACCGTGTATGAATGAATTTATTTCGATTAGTTTGAATTACTGTATCACTGGCATAGGATGAACATGCAAAACAATACGTACTAGCATTATTCCCAGGGTGATCACCTCGTTTGCAGCAGTTTCACATGTACTCCCTCCGGTCCTTTCTAGTCTGCATACAAGTTTTGTCTCCAGTCAAAGTATCTCTACTTTGACCAATCTTATACAAAAAAGTATGCACTTTCACAACGTGCGAAGTAAAAAGGAACAGAAGGAGTACAAAGAGTTTGAGCAGCTTTTTAGCGTTTCTGTACATTGCAATCAAACACACAGGCCTGACAATTCATAGAGAACACTCAAAACAATCGATGATTACGCATCTCAGCGACTCACATGTCAGAGGCAATATTTACTTCACAACTAAAGAATAAAGAAAAAATTGATCGACGCTGCTGACAGCAAAGGGCGTCCCATTTGAAAATATCAAACGCATGTCTTGCTAAAATCAATGAGCAAAATTTGACAAGGTTGTCCCATTCCAAAATATCAAATGCCTACGATTGTGGAATGGGCAGGGTTTGCCATCAGTTCGGACATTGACATGGCACCTCGTGCTAAATAAACCAGCTGTTCTTTTTGTGCAGTTCCACCAAAATCAACCAAATTCGCGCGTAGCTTGTATGATGTAGCGACCTGACCCGAATGGATCAAGTCTCTGTGCTTAAGTGTCATCCCTGGATCGGTATGCTGACACACACAGTACTCGAAGGTTTTATAACAGAGGTAAATCACATGTATAAAGTAACGTAAATACTATTACCTCAATCCATATAGCGGAAGCAACAGGGTTGTGGATTCCCATCAACACCAACGACAAAGTTGAGTGTAGAAATCGTAACCCTAACGTATCACTTACTTGTCGTAAGATAATCCTGCAACATGAGACGTTGCAGCCCGAAACGGGTCAGTACATTGAATGTACTGGCAAATTCACACCATAGAGAATGATGAATAAAGACTATCACTACATGCATATTTGGCTGGTGGAAAAGCTCTATGGTTATAAGATTTTTGCGTAAAGCCAATTTTTCCCTACTGCAAAGGAATAAATTTTATTTAACTATCATGGTGGTTGTTGAACATTGAGAATGGTTGACAGCATTCTCAATCCCAATTAAGTAACATCATTAAACCCAACAATATTCATTTAAAGTAACGTGATGAGATCAACAGGATAATCCAAGAACTAGATACTCAAGATGTCCATAACCGGGGACACGGCTAACCATGATTAGTTTATACAGTCTGCAGAGGTTTGCGCACTTTTCCCCACAAGACTCGATCGCCTCCGTTGGATTTCTCGCACTACATGGTGTTTGAGAAACGGATGATCGAGACATAGTCTTTAAGAAGCGCTAGCACCTTACGATCGGGTAGACCGTACCACCTAAACCCCTACATCTGCTAGTCTACCACTGTAAGAGTTCGCACCACCTAGTCAACTATGCCAGAGCCCATAATGGCTTGTGGCTGCACACGGAAGTTTCTAGTATGAATAATCTCATGATCCCTTTGAGCCTGGGTGGCGGTCCAAAAAAACAGGCAAGTCCTGGAAACCCCAGGTGCCTCAATCCACCCAGATGTGTGTTTAAGTTGCCACCTTAGATAAACCATTAATTATCAATCTCACGTCTATCATGGATATCACTCACCCAATCCACGTCTACTAGCATAGCATGGCATAGTAAGCAAACGTAGAAGTAACTCCCAAAGGTTTGAATGCAGGGCAATAGGTTCCTACCTCATCAACTACTTCCCATCCCACAATTTAATTAGATCCTAATCATGCAATGTGTGAGGATTGATCTAATGCAATAAAATTAGGTTGTAGAAAAAGGTATGATCAAAGTGTTACTTGCCTGCAATGTTGATGAAGATGATTCGCACTCATAACTCTTGATAGCTCTACTCGTCACACTCCGGTCAATCTATCGTAAGCAAGCAATAGTAACCACACATAAGCAATCACTCAAAAGATCAGAAAGAACGAAGAAGACGATTCGGAAAACATCAAAACCAAGCCAATAGTTCTTGCAACATAAAACAATTTCTAACAGTACCAAAATTATGTGAATTTGGCCTTATTAGAATGTTTAGGTCAAGAACTTCGATTTGCAAAAAGAATCAACTCAAACGGAGTTACGAAACTCAAGTTATGATCAAACAAAGTTTGAATTCAAATCTGATCTAATTCAAATTTTAAACTTTTCAAAAACATGTTTGAGTTGGATTACTGGATAGAGGAGATCATAATGAAGACGTGAGTGTTGGTTTCGTTGGATTTGGACTAATGAGTAAAAAGTTGTGGTCGTTTGAAAACCAGGGGCTAATCTGTAAAGAAAATATTCACGAATGGGTCCCTGGACTGAAATTAAAAAGAAAAAAAACTAAAAGTCGAACATTCGTTTTCTATACCTAACCAGCGAACGTTCTCTAAAAAAAACAAAACGAAACAAAAAAACAGAAAGATCTGGATCGTTGGATCCAGATCCAACGGACGGGAGGCGGCGGTTACCGCGGCGATCACCGGAGTCGGGGAGGACGACGGCGGCGGCTTCGGTCTCGGCCGGAGCGGCGGCTCTGGGCGTCGTGGGAGGCAGCGAAGAGCACGGGGAGGGGCGGCGTGGAGCGGCGGTTGCAGTGGTGGCATCGACGGCGGTCGAGGGTAGCGGTGGAGCGCGGGACGAGGCGACAGATCTCTGGCGGAGCTCGCAACTCCGGCGGCGGAGTGTGGCGGCTAAGGAAGAGGAGAGAAAAGGGGGTCAGGGTCCCGGGGCTCCGGATTTATAGGGGGAAGGGGCGGCGAGAAGCTTGGAGGAGGGGCAAGGGGAGGCGTGCCCGGCCGGGACTCGACGGTGGCGGCGGAGCCGGCCACACTCGGGACTTCGTCCCGTGCTCGAAGACGGGGCGGTTGGAAGCTGGGCCGCGGCCTGGCGAGATGCTGGGCCAGCCCAGTCGGTGAGGCTGAACAGTTTTTTTAACCTCTTTTTTTTCACAGACAAACCAAAAAGAAATAAAACAAAAGAAATACAAATACTAAATAGGCATATAATATATCAAAATTTTCACAAAAAGATTTTCTACGGCATGAACATTTTTCTTGCATTAAATAAAATAGCACAAATTCGGATAAAACAAAGAGTGCTACTGGTCTATTAAAATCCAACAACAATCATTTTAAAAATACCAAAATGATTTCAAATTAATTTTTCTCCAATTTTCTAATGTAGGGAATCATGTTACCCTATTTTCCATATATTTTATTTTTGGAGAAAATAATTTGAATAAAACTCAAATAACTCCAAAATTGAAAATAAATTCAAAAGAACTTTGAATTTAATTCTTTGAAACTCCCAACTCATATTTCATATAATTTGAAGAAGTCATTTTATCTTCTCTCGTGAAAATCATTGAGTTGCATAAAGTTTCTGAATTGGAAAATATTTCCCAAATGAAATTCAAATATTTTCAAACACCCCATTTCATTTAAATAAATGGAAGAAGTCATGTCATCTTCTCTCGAGGGTTTTGTGATGAAAAGAATTTGAATTCACGAAGATCAAAAAGCAAATATGAAAGTTTGGGAAAGTCCTTTTATTCCCTCTCATTTAACTTTCAAAAAGTTTTGAATTCACTCACTTTCAGACAATCAATCAAACAATCAGTCAAATCTATCTATTTATTATAACATTCCAAAATTTAGAATTTTGGGATGTTACAAACCTACCACCCTTAAATGAATCTCGTCCTCGAGATTCGGAGAGGCTAGCAAGAAAAAGGTTAGGGTTTGGGGGTCTCCTCAAATCCATCAATCGTCTCCGGGGTCTGGGGTGCTACCACCCTTAGAAACATCGTTACGGTCCCATCAATACTCATATACTCCATCCTTATTCTTGACAGTGTCGGTCTTCTTAGATCTTCAGGATAATTCCTTATCCGGGCTCTTCCGGTAGTGGCATAACCTTACCACAATTTTTCTATCCTTTCATCTTGGTAAGGTTCTTCCGAGACTGAGTCTTCTTAGCTGACGGGTCTGGCGCCAAAACTAAACAACTATCGATATCTCATGGTGGTCAACAATTTATGGTTTCTCCTGCAGGAAATGGGTCTAGGTTGATCCTCACCGTATAACCTACGGTTGGCAAAGGTGCCTTGTACAAAGGAAAAATACCTATACCATTCTAAGGCTTAAACAAGGTTTTGATCGTCGTCTCTCCACTATAGGTAAGTCACTCAGATTTACCATCCCATATAGCAAGGCGAATAATAAGAGTAAGTCGGTATGGTGATCAATCCATCCCGCACCCAAATCATTACCCTGTATATGCTTTAGTGAATCTCGCATTCTATCACTCGGTCATCCTCACAAGCATTGCAGAATTTCTCTTGTCGACGAACCAATTCGGATATAACCATAGATTCTGCAAGCCAAACAAACATCTATCGTTCCTTCACAACTCTCAGGTTTTGTGTTACTCCTATAAGATCGTCTATCGATAAGGGCATATCCTCTTCCAGGGGTTTTCCTTCAGTAGGAGTGTGCTTGCTTCTTGGCAGGTCCTGGGGCCTGTGGGTTATGGCACACCTCATCACTTGTAGTCCTTGAACTTATCATCGGGCAACTTATCGTTATTCCAACATCCAACTTCCAGCTTCCTAGCATACTTAGAATCCATCCAATTGTATTGTCTTCCTTCCTTCTATTGGCACCAAACTAGGACATGATTACTCACACTCATCATGGAATTTCCATTGATCCATATTTCCAACATCATACCTCCTTTATATCCAATGGTAACTCATCTCTTCATCCTCATGGGATATCCCACATATCGAGATAAAATTTATACTCATGAAGTCCATATTCCACTTCGTGGAACATCATTATCCTTTCCAGGGTCAAGCGTTCTTACCGGGGAATATTGGCCATCTCTGCATGGCACTTCTTCAACTGGGAAACATAAAACACATCATTAACTCCTGACAGTCCTTCGGGTGACTCCAACTTGTTGGCCACTTCTCCCTATGCTCCAAAACTCGGTATGTCCTACAAATCTCGGGGATAATTTTCCCTTAACTCCAACTCGTTTAACTCCTCGCAGAGGGGACACACGAAGACATGCTCTGTCTCCAATTGCATAGACTACCTCCTTGAGTTTTTTGAGTCTACATAACTCTTCTGCCTGGACTGAGCTACCTTTAGTCTATCTCGAATAAACTTAACATTCTTTTCTGACTCCTTGATCACATTTGGTCCAAACAACTTACGGTCTCCAACTTCATCCTACATACTTTTGAGGTATCACACATATCGAGACAAAACTCATTTTCATTTTGTCCAAAATCCACTCAGTGGAGTATCCTTATCTTTTCCAGGGGTCAATGGTTCTTATAGGGCACTACCACCCTTAAAATGCACAAATCTTCCATAGAACATATTTCTCATATCCTCAGAATGGCCAAAATTCTTCTTCATAGAGTAACAACTCATAAAATCCATATCAGTACCAACGATGCTAACTTTATTGATTCTCCAATGATTACAATCTTTTGCTTTTCCATTACATGTCTCAACTCAACACCTCAATATAAAAGAAAATGTTCTCACTTCTACTACTCCATTTCTTTTGTTGCAAACTATCTAGCACAAGTCTCCTTCTCCTTGGGGCATTCTCTGGCAAAGTGCCCTGCTCCATTACAACTAAAACATATTACTTCTGACAAGTATTGAGGTTTCCTTTTTGGGCAATTGTTGAGGTAGTGTCCTGAATCTTTGCACCTATAACATGTGATATGACTTAGATCCTTCCTGGAATCCAATCGGTTTCTCTTCCTGGACCTTTCCATTCCAATCAGGGCTTCTATTTCCTGTGGGTCATATTCTACTTCCTCTGTTGGGAATCCCCATTCAAACAATTTTGGGAGATGTGTCCTTCTTCTCCACATGAATAGCAAGACTTAGTGCAGGGTTTACTCGGGTCCTCTTTAGGTGTGTCCTCCATCTCTTCCTTCATCACAACTTCTTCTAAAATTTCCATGAGGGCTCCTTTCATTTCTTCTTTCTTCTGCTGGATGGTTCGTTGTACCATGGGGTAGATGTGGCACTGAGCAGGATAGTGGGTAGTCCCTTCACACAAGAAACAAGTAATCTGCCTAATTGGGCATTCTTCAACTGGGTGACTTCCTTCGCAATTAGGGCATTCATCCTTGTGTTCTTTATGGGTGTGTCCTATTTCTCCACAAATCTTGCGTGCACAAGGTTTCTTCATATCCTTTCCATAAGGCTTCAACTTCTGGGACACAACCCGAGACTTTGGCAAAGTCAACTTAAATTCCTTCCAAGTGGTTACTCCTTGCCATCCATTGATGGTTTGGTATATTCTCCACCAAGTAGCAACACCTCTCTCAAAGCACTGAAGAGCATGCTGGGTCATATTATTTCCAACTACAGGGTTATTCTCCATGTGATCCTCCATGTTCTGAATCCATCGGTCTGTCTCCAATTGACTCATCGGTCCCGAAAATACAAGCTCATCTCCATTCATCCTCTATTGGGTCCAAGGGTTTTGGGGTGAGATAAGAGGAATAGAGAGGGATACACACAATACAAACAAAAGTTTTGAAAATACAGATTTTATTGTGGCTGTCAGAAAAAAAATCAAACAAATGACAGCTCACAAATGTCGCATCTAACGTAGGTATATAACAAGGGTTTGGTCTTCTAAAGGTCAATAAATCTTCAACGTCTCCAAATTCTTCAAGCCTTGTTCATGCCTCCAATGGCTTCTTCCGATCATGCTTGTCTTTCTCAAGTTCTTTTGCCAGATCAATCTCTGTTGACGCGAAGTCTCTCGTGACGTCCTTTAATATTCTGGAGTTGTGTTCAAAACTTTCGGGTTTCAACATCCTTGACATGAACCATTGGCACTATGGTCCTTCCGTTCCTGACGAATCTTCGATATCTCGAGGTTTTTCTACTCTAGCTTGGCTACTTTCAACTTTTGGGTCCTGAGTTCTTCACGAAATGCTTCCTTTCAAATACGGCTTCTTGTGGCTCCATCTTAACTTCTTGATGTACTACTCCAGATCCTGGTGATGCACCAGCTAAGTTTAAAACTGCATCCTTTGCTGATAGATGATCCATCAGCCTTCTACCATCCATTCCTTCCGAAGGAATGCATGCTTAGCTCAGCTTGGTGACCACAGTATCAATGGTGATGATCACGGATAACCGTGTTTCTGCCCTTGTGATTGCCATGAGCTATCTTGCATAGTTGATATCTCCTGCCTTAGGGTTTTCTTGACAAAACTTTGAGTTCTCAACTCTCCATGTTTTGGTCTTTCTCCAATACACCTTGATCTCGGGTATTGAACACTTCCATAGTTTGCCAAGTTCCATAAGGGTAGCCTTCCTAGGTCATACAAATCTAGAAGTTTTACAGGTCCTTCAAATTCTCCTAGTCCTTGGAGTCTTCAACTGTTGTAGTTTCCATTATTCAGATGCACAGTAAAATCTCCTTCATTCCGTAGTGGTTGTGGTTGTCCGATATCTTGTACTTCTTGGAGTGGTCTCATTAGTGGAATCTTCGAGTGGTCAAAAGGGGAAAGGGGTATGGTCTCACTAAAGGGAATTTTTGAATAAGCTCACAAGAGAAGAGGGGTAAAAGATCTTTTTGTAGAGAAAAATCTTTGCTATGGGCTTGCCAGTTTCTAGGGTCACGTCCTACAGTCAACATGTGCTCTGATACCATCTTGTAGCGACCTGACCCGAATGGATCAAGTCTCTGTGCTTAAGTGTCATCCCTGGATCGGTATGCTGACACACACAGTACTCGAAGGTTTTATAACAGAGGTAAATCACATGTATAAAGTAACGTAAATACTATTACCTCAATCCATATAGCGGAAGCAACAGGGTTGTGGATTCCCATCGACACCAACGGCAAAGTTGAGTGTAGAAATCGTAACCCTAACGTATCACTTACTTGTCGTAAGATAATCCTGCAACATGAGACGTTGCAGCCCGAAACGGGTCAGTACATTGAATGTACTGGCAAATTCACACCATAGAGAATGATGAATAAAGACTATCACTACATGCATATTTGGCTGGTGGAAAAGCTCTATGGTTATAAGATTTTTGTGTAAAGCCAATTTTTCCCTACTACAAAGGAATAAATTTTATTTAACTATCATGGTGGTTGTTGAACATTGAGAATGGTTGACAGCATTCTCAATCCCAATTAAGTAACATCATTAAACCCAACAATATTCATTTAAAGTAACGTGATGAGATCAACAGGATAATCCAAGAACTAGATACTCAAGATGTCCATAACCGGGGACACGGCTAACCATGATTAGTTTATACACTCTGCAGAGGTTTGCGCACTTTTCCCCACAAGACTCGATCGCCTCCGTTGGATTTCTTGCACTACATGGTGTTTGAGAAACGGATGATCGAGACATAGTCTTTCAGAAGCGCTAGCACCTTACGATCGGGTAGACCGTACCACCTAAACCCCTACATCTGCTAGTCTACCACTATAAGAGTTCGCACCACTTAGTCAACTATGCCAGAGCCCATAATGGCTTGTGGCTGCACACGGAAGTTTCTAGTATGAATAATCTCATGATCCCTTTGAGCCTGGGTGGCGGTCCAAAAAAAACAGGCAAGTCCTGGAAACCCCAGTTGCCTCAATCCACCCAGATGTGTGTTTAAGTTGCCACCTTAGATAAACCATTAATTATCAATCTCACGTCTATCATGGATATCACTCACCCAATCCACGTCTACTAGCATAGCATGGCATAGTAAGCAAACGTAGAAGTAACTCCCAAAGGTTTGAATGCAGGGCAATAGGTTCCTACCTCATCAACTACTTCCCATCCCACAATTTAATTAGATCCTAATCATGCAATGTGTGAGGATTGATCTAATGCAATAAAACTGGGTTGTAGAAAAAGGTATGATCAAAGTGTTACTTGCCTGCAATGTTGATGAAGATGATTCGCACTCATAACTCTTGATAGCTCTACTCGTCACACTCCGGTCAATCTATCGTAAGCAAGCAATAGTAACCACACATAAGCAATCGCTCAAAAGATCAGAAAGAACGAAGAAGACGATTCGGAAAACATCAAACCATGCCAATAGTTCTTGCAACATAAAACAATTTCTAACAGTACCAAAATTATGTGAATTTGGCCTTATTAGAATGTTTAGGTCAAGAGCTTCGATTTGCAAAAAGAATCAACTCAAACGGAGTTACAAAACTCAAGTTATGATCAAACGAAGTTTGAATTCAAATCTGATCTAATTCAAATTTTAAACTTTTCAAAAACATGTTTGAGTTGGATTACTAGATAGAGGAAATCATAATGAATACGTGAGCGTTGGTTTCGTTGGATTTGGACTAACGAGTAAAAAGTTGTGGTCGTTTGAAAACCAGGGGCTGATTTGTAAAGAAAATATTCACGGATGGGTCCCTGGACTGAAATTAAAAAGAAAAAAAACTAAAAGTCGAACGTTCATTTTCTATACCTAACCAGCGAACGTTCTCTAAAAAAACAAAACGAAACAAAAAAACAGAAAGATCTGGATCGTTGGATCCAGATCCAACGGACGGGAGGCGGCGGTTACCGCGACGATCACCGGAGTCGGGGAGGACGACGGCAGCGGCTTCGGTCCCGGCCGGAGCGGCGGCTCCGGGCGTCGCGGGAGGCAGCGAAGAGCATGGGGAGGGGCGGCGTGGAGCGGCGGTTGCAGTGGTGGCGTCGGCGGCGGTCGAGGGTAGCGGTGGAGCGCGGGACGAGGTGACGGATCTCCAGCGGAGCTCACAACTCCGGCAGCGGAGTGCGGCGGCTAAGGAAGAGGAGAGAAAAGGGGGTCGGGGTCCCGGGGCTCCGGATTTATAGGGGGGAAGGGGCGGCGAGAAGCTTGGAGGAGGGGCAAGGGGAGGCGTGCCCGGCCGAGACTCGACGGCGGCGGCGGAGTCGGCCACGCTCGGGACTTCGTCCCGAGCTCGAAGATGGGGCGGTTGGAAGCTGGGCCGGCCTAGTCGGTGAGGCTGAACAGTTTTTTTAACCACTTTTTTTTCACAGACAAACAAAAAGAAATAAAACAAAAGAAATACAAATACTAAATAGGCATATAATATATCAAAATTTTCAGAAAAAGATTTTCTACGACATGAACATTTTTCTTGCATTAAATAAAATACACACAAATTCGGTTAAAACAAAGAGTGCTACTGGTCTATTAAAATCCAACAACAATCATTTTAAAAATACCAAAATGATTTCAAATTAATTTTTCTCCAATTTTCTAATGTAGGGAATCATGTTACCCTATTTTCCATATATTTTATTTTTGGAGAAAATAATTTGAATAAAACTCAAATAACTCCAAAATTGAAAATAAATTCAAAAGAACTTTGAATTTAATTCTTTGAAACTCCCAACTCATATTTCATATAATTTGAAGAAGTCATTTTATCTTCTCTCGTGAAAATCATTGAGTTGCATAAAGTTTCTGAATTGGAAAATATTTCCCAAATGAAATTCAAATATTTTCAAACACCCCATTTCATTTAAATAAATGGAAGAAGTCATGTCATCTTCTCTCCAGGGTTTTGTGATGAAAAGAATTTGAATTCACGGAGATCAAAAAGCAAATATGAAAGTTTGGGAAAGTCCTTTTATTCCCTCTCATTTAACTTTCAAAAAGTTTCGAATTCACTCACTTTCAGACAATCAATCAAACAATCAGTCAAATCTATCTATTTATTATAACATTCCAAAATTTAGAATTTTGGGATGTTACATATGATTTTTCCCTTATATGTTGCAACGCCTTGAACTTATTGGCACCTCCTTTCTTGTGGTGGAAATGAATGATTCGATGTATTCATGAACATTTTGTGCAGTTCCCATTGAAATCAAGTTGAGCACCCCTGTTTGCACAAATACAAAAAAGTGATTAGTATAGAGCAAACTGTACTATGAATTGACAGTTTCAACAGGCACATACATGGTCCATGTAGAGCACACTTTTAAAAATGGAACTCACCAGAAAGAATCCTAGAACAACATTGTACTCGCGCATCATAGCAAAAAATGGAGATTTTGTCAGTCCTTCTGAGCTGAAGTTAGTTTGGTCTTGTGGGGAGTAATGTAACCATCCTTCAACTGCTCCTTCTGATGATAAGATAGACAGGGCTTCTTCATCCTGGCATAATAGGAACTAGTCACTTCACGTACTCCATATTCTTCTTCAGAGGAAGATGATCCTGTTGTGCAAAGACAAGAGGACTACTAAATGCTAGCATCACTGTTTGCTCGAAAAAAAGAAAGGAAATATTTAAAACAGCACAGATGAAGCACTTCTCAAGGACAATACCACTTTTTCATGACAGTATCTAAACAGTAGCACATCACCAATAGAGATGACAAAGCTCAATCATATGGATGAAATCAGTGGGAGAGTACCAACCTTTGTCAGGAGGCTTATTGTGTAGAGCATACATATGAAGCAATTCTCCGGAACCATCTGTTGCTATCTACGATGGTGGCCACGCTTACTATATACTCCTTGATTAGTTTAATGTTTCCAACATCTTCCTGTGCAGTTCCACTAAAATATATGGTATCTTCAAAGAAGATCCCTGTTTGCACAAGTAGAGATAATTACATATTACATTAAGAGTGGCATCAAATCAGTGGCAAAACAATTGCTCGTTCCAGCCATAGCAATAAATTAAGATGCAAAACTATATCATTACTTGTGTCATCACAGTTCCAGTGCTTCATTACAGCACCGGGAGTTGATTTTTGTTTTTCTTCCCCTTGTTCTTCCCCTTCATCACTTGGTTCAATAATAAACAAGCTTCACCTTCAATGTAAGATTTGGCATGTCAATTAGGGAGCACAAGTATAGTACTAAACTTAATTTTCTGATGAAAGTGGAAAAATACAGGCCAACAGTTATGAAATATCCTTATCTTACCTCAATGGGATATTACGGTGCACATACAGATTGGAAGTCTTGTCTCCATTTGTGCAGTTCACTAAAATCAAGCAACATTATCATACAAGTAGCACAACATATGAATGCACACTGCAGAATCATGTGAAAGAAGGCTAGTACAGACCTCTCATGATGCGGAATTCAAACAACTCACAAGAAGAAGATCTGAACCAAATTCGCCTTAACAGATATGAAGTAAGATCTCCTCTTGTGCAGTTCCACTAAGATCAAGCAATCAAGCAACGTTGTCGGTGTGACATTTTGGTTGAACTGCACAAAACACTCTTAAAACAAAAGTGTTTTGTGCAGTGCAACAAAAGGTTACAATGGCAATGAGGTGAAGCAGATAACCATGTTTACACAGAGGTGCAAAGGAAACAATTAGTGGTCAATAATGATGGATGACACAGAAGCCAACAAAAAGAAGCATCTACCTTATCTAAATGGGAAAGAAAGCAAGACAGTAGCATTTCTCAAACGGTGGCATTGGTTAATATTAACATAGAGATTATATTAACAATAAAATTCATGAAACATGTAATTTTCTTTTAACTGTGGCATTGCATCAATTTTCCAGCGGCATTATTAGAGGGTGTTTGTTTACAGGGACATTTTGGTGTAGGGACTAAAAAAACTCCGTGTCAGTTCCATCTAAACTAAAAGAGGAGGGACTTTTAGGGACTAAAAGTGGGCATTTGGGACTAAAGAAAGAAGACCCCGAGGGAGTCTTTTTCGGACTTTTTCCAATAATAGCCCCTGCCACGCATCGCACCTTGTCTCTATTAGTTCATTACTAGGGGTAACATGGTCTTTTAGCATGTCATTTAATAACCTCTAGTCCATGTTTAGTCCCTGGAACCTAGCAAGTAGAGACTAGGGAGTTTTTAACTAAAGAGGGCCTTAGATTAACAACATCTAATGAGTTGCACGGGACAGTGGATGCACCAGCACCATGTGCATCTACTGGTCCCAGTTTTGTTACCTTTAGACGCCTTTCCCTATGTGAGCGCAGCAAATCTAGTCCTGCTCAAACTCTACAGCCTTGTCCCTTTATTTCCTTTTTGAACTAGTACTTTCGCCCCTTCCTTTCCTCTTTGAACCACGTCCTAGATTTATGCGATACAACTTTCCCCACAACTTCCCCCCATTCCTTTCCTCTTTGAACCATGTCCTAGATTAATGCTATACAACTTTCCCCCTTCATTTCCTCTTTGAACCACGTCCTAGATTCATGCTATATACAACTTTTCCCACTACTTTCCCCCACTCCTTTCCTCTTTGAACCATGTCCTAGATTCATGGTATACATGCAGCTAGAGAAATGCATGTGGACTAAGTAAATTATACCTTAAGGTTCTTGGGGCGTGGTTTGGTGGGCGACGGGACGGCGGCGAAGAAGAAGGGGTCGGAGGCCCTCCCGCGCTGTCGCTGGGTGGAAAGTGAATAGCTGCGCCAGTAGTCCCTCGCTGACGGCGACATCATTAAGCCTCCTTCCCTTCCCGGCGGACGGATCCTGCCGGCTCTTTGAGCAGCAGTGAGGGGAGAGAGAGGCCAATGAAGTCTTGTTTAGATCTGGAGAGGGCGAGAGAGTGTGAAGAGAGCAACTACAAGCGCTGAGGCTCCAGCGGGAGAGGGCGAGAGAGTGTGAAGAGAGCAACTACAAGCGCTGAGGCTCCAGCGTGTATATATATATACTAGAGAGAGTGTGTGAAGCGTGCAAACCCTAGAAAACATTTTGACCAGTCAAAGAATCCTCCTGGCACAAATTATGCTCAAGTGTAGTTATCGAACCCGAGACCTCAAGTTTGATGAACGAACAGGCTAACCAGCTACACAACCCTCCCGTTATGTTCAACGAGAGGGAAATAACCTTTTATACATTCCTGCATTCGTGCTACAAGCATGCCGTGTTTTTTTGTGTGTGGGAGTCATTGGGATTTCAATCATAATCGTGTCATGTGGCTTTGGTGGTAAGACTATCCACAGTGGTGCAGAAATAATGCAGCCTTTGTCACCTTACCTCTCTCCATGTAGTACGTTGGGTCCCACCAGTTAGAGGGTGAAACAAACAAATTAATAAGAAAAATTAAAAGCGCCAGCGATGTATCTTACCTCACACATCTCGCTACTGCTCGGGAACACTGTCCAATTGATCCCTCAGTTCGCTCATGTACTATTTTAAGTGAATCCTTATTTTAACATGCACACAAATTTTGGGCACTTGTATTCGACTTAAGTCAGTGTGCCACCGTATCTCGTATACTTACTAATCCCTCCGTCTAGGTGTAATAAGTCACGTTAGAAGGTGCAACGGGGCCAAGGTGCGTGTCTGTGTGTGTGTGTGTGTGTGTTTAACACCATGTGTGTGTTAGATAGAGCGACAGATCGACCTACTCCTACAGAGAGATGTTGTGTAGTGTACGATTTTAGCCGCGAGAGTCGGTGCATCCTCTCGTTTCTGGGCGTGTACGGTAGGGACATGCGGACAGCTGCCACGCCCGCTCCTGACCAGCCTGCCCCACCCAAAGCCCCTCCATCGCCCGCGCGTGTTTCCCACCCAAAACGGTCAGCACCGCTCCAAAGAATCGGTGCTGCATTCATGCCCATGCAGAGTGGATGCAACCTCTCACTGGCGCAAGAGTGATGGTTGCTTCGTCCGTCCAACTTACTGCTGGGTCTATGTGATTTGACGGCTCATTGGTCTTTATTACTAAGGTGGTAGGACTACTGGATGTCCCACGCTTTCAGCGAAAGGAGGTATACTACTAGTACTAGATCACAATTTTCTCCATTCTTACAGCGGAGGTGTGCAAGAGCAGTGAAAACACGTAGGCTCAGTGATTACATGGCCCACCTCACACTATCACCGTGCGACACCTAACTCTTTACATAGTACTCCCTCCGTTCCTAAATATTACTAGATGAGTCCTCGCGCGTTGGCGCGGAACATCGGTATATCTCTCTGCGCAAAATTATCGATTTCATAGAACAAAAAGAACTCTATAACCGCATGACAAATGTGGTAGCCAAACTAAATAAACTCCCATCATCATTTAGATCATCCCACGTAAGGAAAAAAGATCAGCCAACTCCTACTGCATAATGGGATTATATTTTTCTTTTTGACATGTTAATGGGACTTAAAAAGCTCACTTACATGCATGCTACCGGTGCATGCTTGCATGCAGACATGTTGATGTGATTTAAAACCCACTCACATGCATGTGGCACAGTATTTCTGCATGCTTGCATGTGACTTAGTGCGGAGCCTCTCAACGTCAAGATCAGACGGCTATTATGGACTGATTTACTTCATCTAACGACTACATCAATTTTGATGACGTGGCTCAAGGAGAGGATAGAGAATTCTTAGTAGTGGGGGCTTGCTATTACTAGTAGATATAAGTCTTTGTAGAGATTCCACTACATACGGAACAAAATGAATGAATCTACACTTAAAATGCATCTATATACATCCGCATGTGGTTCATGGTGAAATCTCTAGAAAGACTTATATTTAGGAATGGAGGAAGTACTAGTATAGTATGTACTGCAATTTATCAGCGAGATAAATTTGTACAATGCTATGAAGCTTCTAGCTTCTGTTACATGTATCTTGCGCCCAAGGTTGCCCATTGCGACATTTCATCAAATACAAAGGAGACTAACATGCATGCTATTGCATCTCAATGATTGATAGATCATAGCAAATATGTAGTCCCTCCATTCCAAAATAAGTTTCTCAACTTTGTGCAAACTTTAGTACAAAGTTGTACTACTACAAAAGTTGACACTTATTTTGGAACAGAGGCAGCTAAAGAAAAAAACGATCCATGCAGTCCCTAGCCCTTGAACCGTGAACCCTGGCCAGGCTTCAATTTGCTGGCAACATTCGAGCTTCCTAATAAATGAAGTTTGCAACCTTTTGACCATCGGATCATTTTGTGGAGTTTCACCAAAATCGAGATGAGCATCCCTGTGGCAAACAAATTGAACAAGCGTGATTAGAATAAGATTATTGGGACTAGTTGATGAGACATAAACTCATCACATATACAGTACGTAGAAGCCAGTAGAGGTATGTGCGGGGCAAACAAGTAGACAAATATCCACAGGGAGTGATGTGGGCAGCTGGAGCAGTGGTGCAAGCCGGCTGTAAAGGGAGTTGTACCTGAGGGACGTAGCTCAACCTTGAGGAGGGCAGCGGGAGGCGGCAACTGCCCACGTCGCGGCAGTGAGCAAGGGGCGAAGGCAACCTCACCGGCTTTGTGAGAGAGAACAGCGGGGACCCCTGACCGGGACGTGCCGACAGTGGGTTTTCGCCGTCGGCGATGGCCACCGCATCTATACTAAGCATCCACCCCTTCCCCAAGCGGACGTGATCCGCCGGGATGTTAGAGATGTGGCCACAGTCGTTTTGTGTGAGAGAGTGTGAAGAGAGCAACCCCAGCAAGCAACCATGTAGGCTGGCCCGTCCTGACTATGTATATAGTGGAGCGGTTTCCTTTTCTCTCCATATGAACCTATCATATTGCGTACATGCCACTGAAGAAAAAAAACTTTATTTATAAATGACGCGGCACCTACTACTCGTTCATCTATAACCTTGCGCTTGGCATCTCTAAAATATTAACCTTGCGATTGGCTTTTCGCCTCTTCGAGAAGTCGAGCAATAATGGTAGTGCAGTATATATCGTTCTGGCTATATGAGACCGAAGGAATTGCTGCACGTCCAGCATGTGGGCGAGGGTCGAGGGGCGAGGGAGAGTGCTACATACGGAGCAAAATGAGTGAATCTACACTCTAAAATACGTCTATATACATCAGTGTTTGGAGTATGTACTAGTAGTTCATATTGAAATCTACTAAAGGACATATATATTTCAAACAATATGATATAATCTCTATAACCAAGGTAGTAGGGACGAGGAGTAAATGGAGGGAGTAGTAAATTTTTCTCCTCGTCCTACGAGCCATCGCGCGCATGTGCGAGGGAGCGGGCGTAAGGCGTAGTAAGCAAGCTTCACCTCATCCTCCGAGCCACCGCGCCCGTGGGCGGGGAGACGGCGTACTAAGCAAGCTTATCCTCGTTCTGCAAGTTGACAGGACACATCAAAAGTACTCCAGTGTATAGAGCATTGCCTCTAAGGTAGGCCCCACATGGGTTTCCTCTTTTTGTAACATAACACGTCAAGTCGCAATTTGTTTGTTCACCCGTGGTAGACGATCCTCCCTCCACCAAGTGGACAACCAGTACACGTGCCAAATTACCACGTGGGCTGCCTTTTTCGTACAGAAATGAGCTACACCGTGTACCCGTGCGGGTGTGGTTGGGAAAGAGATGGGAGTACGCGCGCCGTGCATGCACCTCTTCTCTTCGTGCACGTCCCCCACCTACGTGGGTGTGTGTGAGAGATACAAACCATGTTCGTGAGTGTTTTTTGTTTTGGGGTGGGGGTTGATTTCGTGAATTATTTGTGGGAATATGTGTCGATGACATCTCAAACAAAATTTTGCATGCAATGTGTGTGAAATGGAGGCCTATCCATATCATACATCGAGGGTCGGGTAATCCACGAGAAGAGAGGGGGGGGTCATAGCTATCGATAGAGTGGAAGAGAGGATCAAGTGGGTGGATGCGAGATTGATGAAGAGAGCCATCGAAATTGTGTGTGTGTGTACAAGTCAAAGATATAGGGCGACTGGCCTACCGGAACGTTAGAGGGCACACGTCAAGTTTGTGTGTGGCAGGGAGACATGACTAGAGCGCTCGATGTATCAGTGTGTGTGGGGGGAGGGGGTGGTGGGAGGGGTAGGCAGAGGCCTAACTATAGAGGTAGAACGACTCGTATATGTGTTGAGAAGGAGAGACCCAGCTATGTCTTGAGGGAGATCGGTCGACATCCATACATAACTGAAGGATGGGAAGTATGATGGGAGAGAGAGAGGAGAGAGAGAAGGGGAGAGGGAGGGAGAGGGGTAGAGTGCTGGATGGGTGATGGAGTTGCTTCTCGAAGATGGTGGGAGAGGCCTACTAGACAAACTGAGGGTGGAACTGCAATGTTATCAATAAGAGTGGGGATGTGTTTCTGTGTGTGCATGTGCGTGATAGATCTGTTGGGACGCATCCATGGATGATGAAGGGGAACCATGTGTTTGGTAAGCAAACCTAACTAGATCGGTAGATCAATTGTTGTTTGTCGGAGGAAGGGAGAGACACAACTAATGAGGTAGACCGATTGACGTGTGGGTAAAAACGAGTTATAAGGACCTAGATAGCTATATGTATAGCGAGAGATCGGTCGGTGTACGTCCATTTGTTAGAGGCAAATAAGGCCCGACGAGATGGATAGACAGAGAGAATGGAGCTAGGAGGTGGTGCGAGAGGGCCAACTACTAGCTAGATAGGGGAGGAGTGTGCGGTTGTGAGAGCGATGAAAAGAGGGGTGAGAGTTTACATGTGTGTCTGACCGTATGAGAGACACGAGGCAAGGACACATAAATGAGGAGATTGAAGGTGTGTTTGTATGTTGTAGGCATGCATCGCTGGAGAGGTTTATCGATCGGTGTGTGTCGGAAAGGAGTTGTGGAGACTCTGGGAGAATGACCTAAAGAAAAAACTGAATGTGCCCAGTGGATAGAATGCCGAGGGAGGGGGAGGGCGAGGAGGGCGTGTGCATGCACGAGAGAAAGTTAGTGGTAGCTACAAAGGTTAGAGGATTGTGTGGGTGTAAGAGACTAACAAAGATCATAATTTGATATGAAAGCGGATTCATATATTTGAATAGGAGATCATAGTGTTTTATACATTGCATGCATGAATATAGTGGTGATACACGTGTTGTGCACATGTTATACCATAATGTGATAATGCATGACATTTGCAACTCACAACTAAATGCCGAACAATCTAAACCATACTGTACATCAAACAATCTCACATTTTATTTGAATTTGTGATAATGTGTGGCGTTTGCAGCTTACAACTAAATATCGAACAATCTACACAATACTATATATCGAACATTCTCACATTTTATTTGAATTTGTGGTAATGTGTGGTGTTTGCAACTCACATCTAAATACTTGTAGGCGTAGGGGGCGGGGCACCATACATAATGTGATAAACACATTATACATATGAGACATGGTTTAGATTATGAAGATCTAGCTAGAGCTAGAAATGTAATGTGATTTGAAATCAAAATAAAGTGGATTCAAAAAATCTAGTTCGAGTTCATATAGTACACATAGTTCATATGTAACTCGAGACTAATCATGTGGTGTGCTATGAAGATAATACTCAAACGATGGTTTAACTTGACAATAATGATGATTGTAGATCTTATTAAAATAGAGAAATGAATTTAAATGCTTTGACTTCACAATAATCATTACTGTAGATCTTATTCAAATAGAGACACGAATTCAAATTTGTTCATATTGAAGCGGTAGTATATACGTTTGGAATGCACTAAAACGTTCATTTGAGTAGTAGGTTGCATGCACTATACACGTAGCAAAATATTTTAATTGAACATAACATGAATTCAAAGTTTTGAATGACATTGGTAGGGCGCATTGATTTGGTATAGTACACATTAGGCTTGTCCGGAAATTTCAACCCGCGCCTTGTTAGCCCGAAATATTTAAGATATATCTTTGTCTCGTTGTGCTCCGACAACTCCCTCCATCTCAACCCGCGCCTTGTTATTTCGAAATTACAACGCGCGTGAAAACTCCCACCTCCTGTGACATCCCGACACGCGAAATGCCCGTGGTACCCCTGAACCGAAAGAACCGCCTCAAATCGGTGGGGTTACTTTCATAACTTACCCCACATTTTGGACAAGCGCGTCTCTAAGCCATGGTTCCCCACTGCCATCCCATCCGCCCACCCATTCGTACACCGAGGCCACGAAAACCCGCGACGAAACCCAACACCCTGCTCCGTCTGCCACCCAGCCGGAGCCTCTTCCCCGACGACGTCGTCCACAACAACACCTCGACGGGGCAGTGTTTTCGAGGCAAGCGGGGCGGTGCACCACCGGCCGCGGGCAGCAAGGGGCTGCTGTTTGGCCGGCTCAGGGGGGTGGAGGTTGAAGACGAACCGCAGGCCCTTGATTTTGTATCCAACGGCTGCAAAATCGACTGACCAGAGATGAAAAAGTCAGTCGACCGACGTGTAGCCTCACCTTGCTAGTGCATTTAGTTTCGACAGCAAAATTCAGTTTCGACAGCAAAATTCAGTTTCGACAGTTAAGTTCAGTTTCGAAAGTTAAGTTCAGTTTTGACAGTTAAATTCAGTTTCGACAGTTAAGTTCAGAGATGAGCGGCTGATGTATTTTACATCTAGCACTTTGTGTTTATGTATTTTACGTTATGTATTGGAGATGTTATTAGAATCCCACTCAGGTTAACATTGTTCATTGTCTCTCTTGTCCTGCTTCAGCCTCAGCGTCGTACAACTCACCGGAGCTGCTCCAACAACGAAACCCTCCATCACAGCGGAGCAATACCTCGGGCTCCATCTCCAGATGCCTAAGATCTTCTTCCCCTCCTCCGACAGCCAAGTCAGCCGGAGCATCCTCACCGGCCAACCCAATCATGTTGAGATCGACATGGCTTCGCCAAAGAGGTTGTACACTTGTTGCATCTCTTTTTTACTCTACATGTTATATATATTGTCCACTGAGCACACAGATTTGTTCCTTTTGTGTCTCCTTGAAAGAAAAAATGTAGGAATTTTAATTTTCACTTGTCCTCCTTTTGAAATTCCTATTCCTGAAGCACAAGACTAAGAGATAGTAGCATAATAGCATTATAACCGTACATTTTCTTGTGGTTTGACTTAATCTCACCATGCTTCTTTGCATCATGTGATCTTCCAATTGTTGTGAATCAAACACCCAGATTGGCAGAAATCCTATGTTTTTAAATTCTCTGTTTTGCACGTGCATTCCTATCCTATTCGTGTCTATTTCCTAACCATGCATTGTTGGAATCCTCCAATTCAAACGAGCCCTTATGGAATTACTTCTCTTACAGATAGTTGTCAAAGAAAACCTTGCGTGGTTTGTCCCGCTCCTGCTGCGCCGTCGTCCACCCCAGCTCAGCTGCTCCAACGACAGAAGGGTCCAACACAGCAGGGATCCGGCCTCCAGACTGTCTTTTGCCGCCTCAGATCTTCTTCCCCGCTGCTGGCAGCCAATAAAACTGCACTACCATCATCAACCAAGAAGATGACCTCGAGGACTACAGGGGTCCGCAAGAGAGGTCGCACTCTTTCGTGTCTGCTTACGTTATGCATCGCTTAATATTACATGCTACTTTATCATCCTGTTCACCGATTAGACTCTGAGTCAGCTCCAAACTAATGGTCAAACTTGAGTTTTTAAATGGTTGTGGGGTACATATCGGGGACGCTATCAATAGTGTATATCTACTATCTGGTTAATCTCCGGTGTCTACTATGAGTTTCGTGTTGGGTGGGAAACAAGCAGTAAAGAAGCCATTATCTGTATTTTTTAACTGAATCCATTATCTGCCTGCTATTATTGGTTTTGGGTCTATCCACAGGTTGCTACCATCACTATGGATTTCTGCATGCACTCCTTACATAATCTCACTATGTTTTATTCCTATGCATGACGGTTATTGTAAACAATGGAACTGAACATGTAGAGCAAAATAGACGAGCCTTGCGTGGCAATAAAATTTAATGCAGACGTCGCTCCATGCTAGGCGCAAAGGCAGCCCCCCTCCACGCATTTCAGAGTGTAATCGAGAGGAAGATATCTATTCTGAGGGGGATTCAGAAGGAGAAGACAACTCCTATTTACCCCCTAAGGTCTTCACTCTAACTTGCCATGCTGATGTTGGTTATATCATGCATATGGTGTCTTGCATTGCTTACTTTATACATCAAATATTTCATCTGCTTAGTTTTGACATCCTTTGTGCGAATGCCATCTATTTAGTTTATTCATCATTTATGTGAATTATGCAACGCCATCTTGTTTAGCCAGGCATCATATATGTGAATTTTGCAATGCCATCCTGCTTAGCCAGTCATCTTATATGTAAATTATATCAGGCCATCCTTTTTTCTGTTACATATTACATTTGTCAACAATGTTATTACATTCAACTGCTCTTCGTGTGCATCAGCCATTTGACACGGTGATGGCAAATTCTGGAGTGAAAACAAGGTCTTCAGAACAGACTATGCTATCTGATGAAGCGCATATCTCGCTGGTTACGGATAGCTCCTCAGAGGAGGATTCAGAGACAGATGACCAGTCCTATTCCCCCCCCTCCCCGAGGTGTATGCTCTAACTTGGCAGGGTTATGTTGCTCATATTGTGTGTATGGTGTCTCGCATTGCTATGTCATTTGATTAGTTTAGACATGCTTTGTGTGAATGCCACCTGTTCAGTGTCTAATTACCATATATGTGAATTATGCATTGCCATCTTGTTGCAAGACATTATATATGTGAATTATACAATGCTATCTTGTTGCAAAGGCATTATATATGTGAATTATGCAATGCCATGCTGTTTAGCCAATCATCATGTATGTGAATTATATCATGCTATCATTTTTTTGTATTACGTGTTCCATTTGTCGACAACATTTGTATATTCAACTACTCTTCCTGTGCATCAGCCATTTGAAGCGGTGATGGAAGTATCTGGAGTGGAAACAAGTTATTCAGAGCAGACAATGCTACCTGCTGAAGCAGACATCTTGCTAGTTACAGAGAGCTCCTCAGAGGAGGATTCAGAAACTGATGACCAGTCCTATTTCCCCCCTGAGGTCTATGCTCAAACTTGGCAGGGTTATATTACCCATGTCATGCATGTTGTCTTGCATTGCTTAGTTTTTACATCATATATGGATTGCCATCTGCTTACTTGCTTACTATATAAATCATATATTTGAATTATATCATGCCATCATGTTTACATAGTACATACACATCATCTATCTGAATTATGGCATGGCAACCATTTAAGAAAGACATCATATAGTTATATCATCTCATCCTGCTTAGTGTTTACAGTCATCATATTTTGAATTATGGCATTCTATCCGTGAATGTATGTGAATTATGGCATGCCAACCTATTTAATAAACACATTATATAGTTATGTCATGTCATCCTGTTTACATAGTCTCATATTTTGAACTATGTCTTTCCATCTTTTTTAGTTAGCCATCATAATGTGAAATTGTGTCATGCTATCCTGTTTAGTTAGCCATCATATATGTGAAATTGTGTCATGTTATCCTGTTTGGTTAGACAACATAAATATGAATTATTTCATGCCCTCTTTTATTCCCCACTATCCATTGCACCTGTCTATCATACAATGTCTATACTTTCAATTACTTTTCTTGTTTATCAGCCAATTGAATTGGAGAGCGTGATGGCAGTATCTAAGGGAGTAACAACACGATATTCAGAAAAGATAGTGCTACCAGTTGATGCAGATAGAACCACGGTTGTACTTGCCCAAGGACCAGATCCACCACACATAACCCAGACTCTCACAGATTGTACCCCTACCCAGTTGGACAGAGAACCAGCTACACCCCTTCTAACCCCAACCCCGACAGATAGTAACCCAGTTCCAGTTGACACAGCACCGTCTCCACCATAGAGCACCCAAACACGAGCAGTTAGTAAGGGAACTCCAGTGCCCAAAGCACGAGGACCACCACTTTGAATCCCAACTCAACGCTTAAAGGAGAAGAAGATTTGTTCTCAGGTCAGGTTCTGTAGCTATGGTTCATACTCCTTTGCTTTTGCATGATTGTATTTACTCATACCAACTATTTTCAAATTTGAAGGATGGAATTGAAACTCCAATGGCGCAACAGGTGTGTTTTAAACCTGTTTCTTTAACTGGTTTGCTGTTGTAACCTGCTCTATGTTGATTTCAGTTTCAGTTGAATAAACAGTTATGTTCTCATGTCATGCACATTAGAAGCGTTGTTATTGCTCTATAGTTACCCACACTTATATTCTGTCTATTCTGCTTTGTCTTGAACAAATATTATTTGAACTGTGTCTCTATCTTGATTTGGCAACAAAAACTAGAATGATATAGACCATAAAGTGACCATGTTACATAGATATATGTTTGCTTCATGCTGTTATCCTGTCCACTTTACTACTGAACTCATTTACCAAAATGAGTTTCATATACAACATGGTAAACATGTGATGTGTCTACTTGTTTCTCTTTTAGAATGCGGACAAAATATTGGAGAACAGTACCGCGTTATCCAATGGTAAAGGAAGTAATGCAGATAAGGTTCAAGATAGTGAGACATCCCTGTTGGTCTCCAAGAAAGCTGATAAAAACTATCTTGACGACAATAAGGGAACCCAGAAGTCCTATCTTTATGTAGTGTTCGAGTTACTGGACACTACTGCTGGCACAAGCTCTTCGAACTCGCTGCCTGAATCAGTTCGTCTTCTTGAGTCTCAACTTCAAGTTGAAAGACATCGATCAGATGTGCTGCGACAGGAAGCTGAAGGGCTGAGGAAGTCCCTGCAGAATTCAGATGCATATTTTCTGGTACAACAGCAAGCGCTGGAGGATTTAAGCGGCAAACAAGAGAAAGTTAATAAGCTTGATAAGCATCTTGCCGACATTATGGGTACCCAGGATATTGTTTCTTGAGATCTTCTGAAGTCGTTTCAGTTCTCGATTTGTTTTGTTGCGGCGTTTATTTGCGCTGGTCGCCAACTTTGACAACCAGTGTATATGATATGCTGCCTTGTTCCCTATATTTGCACTGGTGGCGAACTTTGATGCCCAGTGGATGTAATATGTGTAATAGCCGTGATAGCCTAGCGTTAGTTGCTTGCTTATTTATTTCCTTGTTGTCTAGTTTATTTGTTTGCTTGTAGTCATTGCAGTTATTTTTCCGCGGTTAGCTAGTGGCTGCAATAACCTATTTTTTAAAACTAGGCCACAATAACCATGGGCTAATATTTACTGTAGTGACACTAGGCCTCCTACGGGTCGTAGAAACAGTGTGCCCTCTACGGGCCGTAGAAACAGTAGGCCTTCTACGAGCCATAGAAACAATGGGCCTTCTACGGGCCATAGAAACAATGGGCCTTATACAGGCCATATAATCGATTAGGCAAACATGGGCCAAACAGACCGCATTATGGCCGTAATTGGGCTAGAGTTGGAAACGTCCGTTCATGGGCCGACCATAACGGGCCATCGTTAATAGGCCGTATTTTATGACGCTATGAAATCGGCCCAATGTATTAACGGGCCACAAACGGGTCGACTGTAACCACGGGCTGAATTTGGCCCACAAGCAGAAAATGACAGTAACGGGCCATAAGTAAACGAATGCTGGAAATGAGCCCAAGAATAAATGGGCTCTAAGAAGGCCGAAAGATAACATGGGCTGGAAATGGCGCAACGGAATAACGGGCCGTTAATGGGTATAAAGTGATACACTGTTCATTACGGGCCATTAATGGGTGTAAAGTGATACACTGTTCATTACGGCCCAGTTTGACCATGGGCCGTTAGTAGGCCAAGAGATACATAGGGCCTCATATGGGCCGAAAGACGTCATGGGCCATACATGGGCCAGAAGTGAAAACGGGCTAGAATCATATTGGATGGCCCAGACGACGCTACTGGGCCTAATTCGGATAGGGCATAACGGGCCTTGGGTTAGCGGACTGTAAATGGGCTATATTCGAACAGGCCGTTAACAGCCTTTCCATGGGCCGGCCCGCTAGCTTTTGACCAAGTCAAACGGGCGGACCTTTTCACAGGAATGGGCCTCTGTTGGGTCGTGCCACGTCTCTACGAATCATAGGCGCCTTCGTCCAATGAGTGGTTGACATGTGTCCCAACGATGAGCTGGCACGTGTTTCCTCCAGCCAATGATGATTTTACACGTGGAAAATCCCCATTGGTCGGGGCTGTTAACGGGTTATCGGATCCAAAACCCGATCCGATAGCTTAACGATGTTCCGTTATGGTGGATGCCACGTGTCGGTCACCCTTGACGAAAGCACTTCTGTGACGCGCGATTTATCATCATGGAAGTGGACACTTCCATGATGATAATTTTGGTAATGTCATGGAACACTTCTACGACAGCACAGGTATGACTATCTTGGTTCTGTCATAAATTTGTCATGGATGTACATGCATGACAGAAAACGCGACCTACTATGACAAACATGTATCATCACGGAAGTGTATTTTTTTGTAGTGGATACACTGTTCATTACGGGCCAGTTTCACCACGGGTCGTTAATAGGCCAAGAGTTACATAGGGCCTCATATGGGCCGAAAGACGTCATGGGCCATACATGGGCCAGAAGTGAAAACGGCCTGGAATCATATTGGATGGCCCAGATGACGCTACTGGGCCTAATTCGAATAGGGCGTAACGGGCCTTGGGTTAGCGGCCTGTAAATGGGCTATATGCGAACAGGCCGTTAACAGGCTTTCCATGGGCCGGCCCGCCACCTTTTGACCAAGTCAAATGGGCCAGCCTTTTCACATGAATGGGCTTCTGTTGGGCCGTGCCACGTGTCGATGTATCATAGGCGCCTTCTGTCCAATGAGTGGATGACATCTGTCCCAGCGATGAGCCGACACGTGTTTCCTCCAGCCAATGATGATTTTACACGTGGAAAATCCCCATTGGCCGGGGCTGTTAACGGGTTATCGGATCCAAAACCCGACCCGATAGCTTAACGGTGTTCCGTTACGGTGGATGCCACGTGTCGGTCACCCTTGACGAAAGCACTTCTATGACGCGCGATTTATCGTCATGGAAGTGGACACTTCCGTGATGATAATTTTGGGAATGTCATGGAACACTTCTACGACAGCACATGTATGACTATCTTGATTCTGTCATGAAATCATGATGGATATACATGCATGACAGAAAACATGACCTACTGTGACAAACACGTATCATCACGGAAGTGTATTTTTTTGTAGTGCCAGAAGAGCGAGAAACCTCTTCTTCTACGGCTTGGCTGGCCCCCGTGTCGTCTTGGCAATAGTCAGTGTCAATAATGTTATTAAAAAACTGGCCAAGGGAGTCAAGGGCTACCTCCGACTAAGTATCATCATCAAGCTTTAATAGGTCCGTAGCAGTGCTCCTTTTCTTCTTGGACCTCCGGGTCGTCTTCCTGGCAGCTATGGCAGCGGCTCTAGCCTTCTTGGCAGCTTCATGGTCATACTTGGCTTTCGAGAAGTCGGATTTGACATGTAAACAAATAAACAGGATAAAAGGTCATGCAAGTATTTAGAACTACTGAGGAAAACACAAAAAGAGGAGGTCAGGGGTTTCTCACCTCTGGTGCCGAGTTAAGTTTACAGCAGGGGTTTAACCCAACCTTACTGCAGTCCTCATACTTGCTGTTCACAAGGATGGTTGACATTGAAACAATATCTTCTTCAGTTAGTTGTATAGAGTTGTAACGCCGACAGTCATATGGGCCTCTGCCATATTCATACATCAATTTGGATCGGCGGCTTAGAGGAATGACCCGCCACGTGATCCAGCAGCGGATCAAGTCAACTCCGATTAAGCCATTCCCCAGTAGGGCATTGATCCTTTTAATAGATGGAATAAGCACTACAAAAAAAGACACTTTCGTGACATTTTGGGCTGAACGAATTTTTTTTCTGTCATACATATGACACTTCTATGACGATAATTGTGAGAAAACCCAGTATCATCATAGATGTGGTGGGCTCCTACTTCTATGACAAAAAATCATGACAGGAAATGGGCTTTTCGTCCTGGGCGGGCCGGAGACGCAGCTGCATGACATTCTTTGGGTCTTCCATGACAGAAAAACCATGGTAGAAGCAAGGGGGAGGAAAATTTCAAGGACTTCTCGGTTACGGTGGGAGGTCGGGGGCCGAGCGATGCGCGTTTCTCTCATACACGTACGCGCGTGTGTGCGAGGCATTGGCTCTAACTGAACCTGAGCGAGGCGTTGGGCTCTAACTGAACCCGAGCAATTGCACTGGAGGCTACGCGTTACTGAACCCGAACGATCAATCGATGGCTGTTAACTGAACCCGATCAAGTGATTCCTTCGCTACTGCTGCTAACTGAAGCCGGTCGATGCTGCCTCTGGGATGAACAGTGAGCGTTGCGTGGGAGGGGTGGTTTGGATGAACAGTGAGCGGTGGTGTTGCCTCTGGATGAACAGGACCCCGTGGTGTGGTGGAGGGCTGGATGAATAGTAGACGGTGGAGGGGTGCCCGTGGAGGGGTGGTTGAACAGGTCCCCGTGGTGTAGAGGGCTGGATGAACAGTAGACGGTGGAGGGGTGCCCATGGAGGGGTGGTTAAACAGTAGCCGGTGGAGTAGCGCGCAGTGGAGGCTGGATGAACAGGAGCCCGTGCAGGCTGGAGGAGGTCGATGGTAGCCCGTGGAGGCTGGAGGAGGTCGACGGTGGAGATGAACAGTATCCCGTGGAGTCCCGTTTTGTGGTACGCCACACCCCTCCCGATGAACAGGACCCCCGTTTCGACCGTAGCGCTCCAACACAAGTCTGTTTCGTCCGTTTTGCGGTACGCCCCACACCCCTCCCGATCAACAGGACCCCCGTTTCGACCGTAGGAGGCCCGCTTCGTCCGTTTTGCGGTATGCCACACCCCTCCCGATCAACAGGACCCCCGTTTCGACCATAGGAGGTCCGTTTCCTCCGTTTTGCGGTATGCCAGACCCCTCCCGATCAACAGGACCCCGTTCCGAACGTAGGAGGTCTGTTTCCTCTGTTGTGCGGTACGTCAGGCCTTGTTTCCATCGCATGTTCCGTCCAAGCCCTCCCAATGAACACGACCACGCATTCCGTTCCGACCCAGCCAGTTGGCTCCCACGCGTTCCGTTGCCTCCCGATGAACGCGACGCATTCCGTTGCCTCCCCATGAACACGACGCATTCCGTTGCCTCCCCATGAACACGACGACGACGAAGTTTCTCCGTTCCGACCCAGCCATGTACACGAGCCCTGGCCGTACGTATGCGCGAGTAGGCGTTCGAGACCCCGCCCGTATGTACACATACGTGGCCGTATTTTCTTTCTTGCACCCTGGCCGCTGTACGTATGTATACATGCTACGTGCGCGCCTCTACTACGACACGTCCACGCCTCTACTACGACACGTGCGCGCCTCTACATCCACCAGTATATATGTATGTACACGTTCGCGACCAGAATGACAACGCTACGTACACTTCAACCAGGTGGGTCCCGACTATCAGGCACTTCCTTGCCTGCGAAGATGTAGCTGGTGGGTCCCAGCAGTCAGGGGGGCGAATAGTTTTTTTTGCCAGGACGAACTTCATTGCGTGCGAAGATGTAGCTGGTGGGTCCCAGCAGTCAGGGGCAAACGTTTTTTCGCGAAATACGGTGGCCCGTCCGGTGGGTCCCCGCTGTCAGGTGGAGGAATAATTACTTCGCACGTAATAAGGAGGCACTTCCTTGCTGCGGCCGTGGACCCAGCTGTCAGCCTCTCCACGTACAGTCCACGTACGATGGAAGCTGTTCGTTGACCATGTTGACCACGCCGCGCCGAGAGCACCAGGGCGGTAGACGACGGTGAGGCCTAGGAAGGGGACGACATGGAGCCGGGGAAGACACGGCAGTGGATGCCCATGCGTAGAGGAGTACGAGGGTTCACTGGTTCGCTGCGGTGTGTGGCTGCCATCGCCGGAGAATAACAGGGGGTGTGGGTGAGTAGAGGGATGGCCTGGCCAGCGGTGGGAGTAGTAGGCGGCGGTGAGGCCTCCGCTGCATCGCTGCCGGCCACGGGAGGCAGGAGCACGAGGCACGACCGGCGCTGGTTTGGGCGGCTGGAGCAAGAAGACCAGAGGTTGAAGAAGCACTACGGCCGTTGGATGGACATCGTACGGTCACTGGAGCTAGAATCGTGCATATTAACTAAGTTGACAAAGCCCTCCGTCCCCGTCAATTTAGTAGGCCCACAAGTCAGCCTGCCACTATATTGGGTCCCAGCTAACAGGGGTGTCGGCATTCTAGGAACGGGGGTCCCCAGACTTGCCTGCCTGCGGCCTGCGGCGTGGCCCAAGTGGGGGGCCCAGCGCGGCCCATCTTCATCAGCTCAAGCTCAAGACCCTCACGAGGGGCCAAGCCTCGTGGGGCGGACGACCAGAAGCTTCCTCAGAGGCAGCCTCATCAGGAAGGCTCGCGAGGAGGCAGAGAGATCAAGGCAGGGGTACCTCACGAGGAGCCCGTGACGCAAGCCATGACGATCGAGACCAGGCGGGCGCCGGCCTGTGCAGTGTCCTTGTTTCCCCTTTGGTGCAAAGGGGGCAAGCACAGGCCAAGGCATCGGCCAAAGGTTACCATTCCAGTGCAACGAGACCAAGACCAACAGAGCGGCAGGACGGAGGTCACCGTGGAGCCCAAGACGGCGTCATCACCAGTGCTTTTGGCAGCCGAAGGCCACCTTTGGTCAGGATAACTTGTACTAGATGTTCCCCTTCAAAATGGCCAATTGTTGGCGCCCTTCTCGCTCATTATTCAGGGAGAGGCCCAGGATAAAAAGAGCTAGCCCCCACAGAGTGGAAAAATGAGAAGAAGGGACCAAAAGAGAGAGAGAGAGAGAGAGAGAGAGAGAGAGAGAGAGGCGATTGAAATCACCCAGGCAATTCATCGCGCCAGCTCAAGAACACCTCTCGCGAGGCTCTTCTTCCCTTGTACTAATCATCATCAGCCCCTGAGGCAATCCACCACACCACACATTGGAGTAGGGTATTACACCACAACGGTGGCCCGAACCAGTATAAACCTTGTGTCCGTTGTGTTGTTCGTTGTTTCCAGCTCAAATCATGTGAGGAGATTGGATGTAGATCGGTAGGGGAGAGACCTCCATGCGCACCCCAATGTTTGAACCTCAAGGGTCTGCTAGAACCCGAAATCCAACATTTGGCGCACCAGGTAGGGGTGCACCGGAATCTTTCTTCCGCTGTTCGCATACGATCTTCCGTCGTGTCCATGGCTGACGCTCGTCGGGTTCGCGCCGAGAGTCGGGCTGCTCTCACCACCCGCGTCGCCCAGACGGTGCCCATCGGCGGACGTCCTCGTCATTCCCCGTCGCCTGCCGCCAACGCCGCCACCGGCCCGGCGGGGAACGAGCAGCAGGCCTCCTCCCAGCATCCTTCGGTGCGGTGGGAGGGCCGCACCGCCACACCGTCGCTGACTCCAGCCACTTCGTCATCCCACGCCCGTCGCGCCCCCACGGACACGCACGCCGCGCTGCTCCTGGCAAGAGAGATCTTGCACTACCGCCCCGTCGAAGACCTCTAGGAGGACTAGCTCGCCCGCATCACCGAGCTCGTCAGCGCCCAGGGGGCTCCCCCTTGCCGTCCGTCTCGCTGCCTCGCCCTCCATTCTGCGCAGGAGGCGGAGATCAGGAGGTGCCTCCATCACCTCCTCCCCAAGAAGGCGCCCTGGCTCCAAGGCGCGTAGCCCCAGAGCGAGACCCTCCGCGTCCGGTGCCTGCACAGCAAGAAAGGAGCTGCCAAGAGATCCCTCGTCACCAAGAAGGTGCTCGCGCGCTCCCAGCACCGGCACGCCAAGATTGCGTCCCTGCACCTCCATGCCAAGACCCCGTGCTGCTCCAAGCGGCAGCGCGCAGTAATCCCCAGGAACAAGCCCAGCACCAGCAAAAGGCACCGGTGGCCACGGCAGGCTGCCGCGCCCTCACCCCGAGCTATGCAGCGTCGCATGGCCAAGCAAATTCAAGCCTGACCTGCCCCCTCGCTACGATGGCACGACGGACACCGCGGAGTTCCTACATCTCTACGAGCTATGCATCGAAGCCGCCAACGGAGACGAAAGGGTCATGGCAAACTGGTTTCCCATGGCGCTCAAGGACGGGGCCCGCACCTGGCTCCTGAACCTGGGTCCTAGCACAATCTCCTCCTGGGACGAGATGCACACTCGCTTCATCGCCAACTTCCAGGGCACTCGCGACCGGCCCCCTGCTGTGAGCGATCTGTGCCGCATCAAGCAGCAGCAAGGGGAAACCCTGCAGAAATACATCCAGCGCTTCAACAACGCTTGCCTCAAGATCCCCAAGGTGACTGAAGAAGCCATCATCTCGACCTTCTCCGATGGCGTACGCGACGTCAAGATGAAGGACGAGCTAGCAATCCATGAAGACCTGTGCAAATCCCGGGAACTGTTCAACTTGGGGACCAAGTGCGCCAGGACTGAGGAAGGGCACCTTTCCCTCCTCGAACTCCTGGCTGCCGACCCAGAAGAGAAGAAGCCCAAGGCCAAGGACGTGAATCACAAGGGGGCTGCCGTGCTTGCAGCGGAGCTAGACACCAAGCAAGGCAGGGATCAACCTGACTCATCCAAGGGTAGCCGGTACTGTGTGTACCACGACCTCCATACCCACAACACCAACGAATGTCAAGAGCTCAGGGCTGTGAGAGATGGACGTGTCGGCCGACGCCCCGAGCGCAACGACATGGGCTATGGCCAAGGAGGAGGAAGAGGTGGTGGATGATGGGAAGACCGTGGCCCTCAGCAAGGGTGGCGTGACTGACCTCGCAAGGATCGCTGGCAGGACCAGCCTCGCGAGGGAGGCTGGAGAGATCAGCCTCATGAGGATCACCCGTACGGCAACGCAGGCCTTCCTCCTCTGCCTCCACCGCCAAGGAGGAACGAAGACCAACATCAAGACGAGGGGGCTGGGGGCTTCCAGGAGCCGCGCCAATCACTTGCATCTTGGGTGGTGCGCAGGCCCCAACCTCACAATGCATTTTCAAGCAGTTTGCTCGCGAGGTCAATGCAGTCCTCCCCAAGCTTGAGGCCACGCGCCCTCTCAGGTGGTCTGCATGCGCTATCACATTCAGCTCAGCGGATCAGCTCAAGTGCGCGGCAATGGCCAGAGTCCTCCCGATGCTTTGCTCCCCAGTCATCAACAACGTGCAGGTCACCAGGACCCTCATTGATGGTGGAGGAGGACTCAACGTCCTGTCCGTCGAGATGTTCGACAATCTCCAAGTGTCGTACGATCAGCTCCAGCCGACCAAGCCCTTCTCAGGAGTCACTGATGGTTCCACTGTTCCCATAGGGCAGGTTCGCCTTCCAGTCACCTTCGGACAGCGCAACAACTACCGCACCGAGCTCATCAACTTCGACATCGCCCACATCCGTCTGCCATACAACGCCATCCTCGGGTACCCGGCCCTGGCCAAGTTCATGGCAGTGACTCACCATGGGTACAATGTCATCAAGATGCCAGGAAGCGGTGGAGTCATCACCGTACCCTGTGAAGAAAGGGACGCAGTGTGTTCACTTGAGCGTGCATTCCAACCCACGGCCATCGAAGACCCGGACCACAGAAATGGAAGGCTTCCCGAGGCAACCCTTAAGAAGAAGAAGGTTTTGCCTGACCCAAGCCATAAGGAGGCACGCGCCTCCGGAGGTGTTGCGTTAGGATCTGCGCCCAATCAGGGAGCGCCACCCTCTCTCGCATAGGAAGGCGCGCCCGGCGCCCTCCTCAGGCAGGGCTCAGGGGCTCTTTCTTGGAGAGCCACCGACTTTGCCAAGGTTGCGAGGGAGGTGCTCGGGCACCACTTGGAGGGGTGCTTCCAGGTACATTTCCCTCAGGGAGATACAAGGCAAGGAAGACCAAACCCTCAGGAGTTCATCGCAAGAAACACCCAGGAGCTATAGGAGTCGAGAGTCATGCACGATAGCCGCCACTCGCCCGCCGCAGCCCCACATCCAGGCGAGGATGGTGGGCTGCGCGTCTGCATCGACGTGCCAGGGCTCAACCGAGCAGCGTCTCAGGAGCGCCTCTAGCCTTCACGTGTGGGGCGTTGCGAGGGTCCACCTCACAGCTACATTCGCATGCCTTTCGGCCTACCGAACATGGTCGCTGCTCATCAGCGCCTGCTGAGGAGCATTTTGGAGGCTCAGGAGGTCCAGCATCATGCGGTCCTGGCGAAGATGGAGATGGCTCTCGGAGACCCACCAGTGCCCCCGGAGCCTCCCGAGGCTCCTGGGCCTGGGGGCTCATGAGGATCGACGTATTCATCGCACATCGCCCGCTTCTTCAACATCACTCCATCTTCAACGGCACCAGGTGACACCTTTCTAAGTTCCATTCTTAGCTGGGAGCGCCCACAAGGCCGCATCATTCCCAGGCCGCGTGGGTCCGTCCCTACGGCATGTATCCGTTTTGCTTATGCTCTTTACTTACCTTGTTGGGGGCGCCCCTCGGGCTGCATCATCCCCGAGCTGCTCAGGCCTGGCCCAGCGGCGTTTGCTTTTCTTGAGTTTACTTAAAATGAATTTGTTCTTTCGTGCTTAATTGTCACCTGCTGCTTATCGTGGACTTCTCCGCCTTCATGCAAAGCGCTTGCACATTAAAAGGGGGGTACCTAAGCATCGCGACTCATGGGCTCCTACTGGCTCTCCAGCCCTCACCCCCTGGCCTTGACCCACGGCATCGCGACCTGTCATACCAGCGGTGGCTAAGCTAGCTCGAGGGCCGGGACCTGAGGACGTATAGCATTTGCATTCTAACTACCCTGCAGGAACACGCCATTGATAAAGGCCCAGAGCCAGGCGCAACCCGCCTCGAGGTAGGGCCTCGTGAGTCCCGCGCTGGCTCATGAGTGCCAAAATACACCTCTCCTAGCCCTACCGTGCCGGCCACGTGTCAGGGCGGGGCTGTACGCGCCCAGGGGGCTCCTCCCGGAGGGGAGCCCCCTCCCACATACCAGTGGAAGCACCATGCTCCGCGCTGGCTGACGACACTGCCGAGGAGTGGCTATGCCCGTACACATACGGAAGCGCTATGCTCCGCGCTGGTGATAAACAACTGAGGGCGGCCTATGGCCGTACCAACCTCAGGGAGCCCAGAGCTCAGTGTACGGCACCATTGCAATGCCTCCCCTCGGGAGCGCCGTGTGAGGGGGCTGGACACGGGGGCTACGCCCGGGTCTTGCCCGAGCGCACGCCACCCAGCCAGGTCCCTCGGACCTGGTTGTCACACGCCCCTCCCCGAGCGGAGCCAAGGTATGGAAACCCGTTTGAACGTCAAGGGGGACTCCTTTGCATCGCGACTCAGGAGCCTAACTTGCCCCGTAGCCCCTCACTCCTTAGTCCCATCGTGGTTTCCGGTCGGGGCTAACGTTGGGTGAGGTATGCGCGAGGCCGAGCCCTGCCAACGTAGAAGGATCAATCCACTCCTCGTTCCCCCCTTTCCTACTTGTTGCTTGTGCGTCAAGGGGGACTCCTGAGCATCGCGACTTAGGAGCCTAACTTGCCACGTAGCCCCTCACTCCTTAGTCCCGTCCTGGTTTCCGGTCAGGGCTAACGCTGGGTGAGGTACGCGCGGGGTCGGGCCCTGCCGATGTAGAGCGCGAGCAAGTAGGGGAGAAAAATGCAAATTCCAAGAAATTCAAAGCAAATATTACAAGCCATAGATTGTTTCACGATGTCAAACACAAGTTTAAACGCCTCCGCGAGGCATCATGCATGTTGCAGGAATAAAAACAGGACAGAAGTCGCGAAGGGATCACTCTCCAGTGGCGCCACCGCCTGTGGCGGAGTCGCGCTGGGCGACCCCGCCTCCTGGGGCCGCGGAGCTAGCGGCACCGCGCCTGGGCAAGACACTGAAGGCGCGGAACCTCCCCAGCAAAGCTTCGGCTCGGCCTTTCACGGCCTCAGTGGCAGCGGCGGCAAGGTCGCCGCTCACGGGTTCCAGCAGGCTATCGAAGTCGACGTCATGGTCGCGCAGGTAGACGTGGCTGAGGACATGCGTCAGCGCCGCAGAAGACAGGGCACGCGCCTCGGCCTTGGCCGTGGGGCCAAGGCCATCTACGACATATTCAAGCGCACGGACCAGGAAGGGAAGCAGCTCGGCGGGGCCGTCCTCTGCACCGGCCAGCGGCTCCTCCAAGCCGCTCTCGTAAAGCGTCTTCAGCGCGGCACGAGCCCTCTTCTCCATCTTCGCGAAGGCCACCCGATCCTCCGCCAGGACCTTCGCCTTGGCGTCTTGCTCGGTCCTCTCCGCCTTCAACGATCGCTCCAGCGTCTCCAACCGGTCGTGGCGGTCATCAAGCTTGACGTCCCGGTCCTTGATGGCAGCCTCCCGAGCCTTCATCTCCTTCTCTTTCTCCTGGCGGCCGTGGACCTCCTTGGCAAGCTCGTCGCGCAGGCCTTGCAGCTCGGTCTCTAGCGCCTTGCAGCGAGCCTTGGCAGCCTCGGTGTCGCCCAGGGCAGCGTCGCGAGCGGCCTTGGCTTGGTTTGCGGCCTGCTTCTCCCTCTCAGAGGCCGC
Source organism: Triticum dicoccoides (assembly GCF_002162155.2). Lineage (NCBI taxonomy): Eukaryota > Viridiplantae > Streptophyta > Magnoliopsida > Poales > Poaceae > Triticum > Triticum dicoccoides. The sequence goes on along the minus strand of NC_041386.1, from coordinate 158,668,799 downwards.
CACGGCCTGGCTGCGGCCCAACCAGAAGCTAACTCCAGGCGCCCGACCGCGAGGCGAGGGTCCGCGCTCAGGAGATCCTCCCGCAGCTGGCTCAGTTCGCTGGTGACCTGGTACAGGACGGCGGCAGAGGGATGAGAAGAAGCGGGAACCGACGGAGCAGGCGAAGAAGATGGCAGCGTGATCACGGCCTCGCGGGAAGGAACCCCCTGGGCCTTGGCTGCCCCGGCTGCAGCATCAAGCGTAGTCGACTCCAGGGTCAGCGGTGCCACGGGGGCTGACTCCTCGCTGAGGCGTCCCAGTCGGCCTCGCGAGGACGACTGGGCAGGGGAGGCGCGAGCCACGCCGTCTTTATCTTCAGTGGACGAAGGCGCCATCCCGGCAGGTGGACTCGCCCCAAGCGGGGCCGCAGAGCCCCTTTCAACCTCTTCGCCGCAAGCGCCAGCCTGACAAAAGAATATGGACGTCAAGCCTCGGTGGCAGAAACCAAGCAAAGCATGAATCGAGCACTCACTGGTCGTCGCTCACGGACCCAAGCAACCTCCGGCCGAACTTGAAGCCCAAGAGCCTGCAGCTGGGGTCAGCCTCAGGAGGCCCGGAAACAGAAGGCACGTCAGGAGGGTTGGAGCTGGCCTCGGATCGCTCAGGGACCAGAGCAGACCCTGGGGGAACCAGCCCCGACCTGCTCTTCCTCGCGACCAAGGGAGAGTCCTCCCCTCCTTGCCTGGCGCCGGCCTCGTCGTCGTCCGGCATGGAGCGGAGGACCTGGTACCTGCGCCGAGGGAAAGACTCCCTCGACTCCTCGCCAGTCGCCTCAGAGTTAGACTCTTCTTCCTCCGCCTCTTCTTCCCCCTCGCTCTCGCTGGAGCTGTCAGAGGACACGTTCACCATCGCCAACGCCACAAGACCCTCAGGAGCTTCTGCGGGCGCCAGCCCATCGCCATTAAAGGTGGGCATGTCGTTCACCACCTGCTCCCAGTCGTCGTGAAGGAACAGGGGGACGGTGGCGCCCACTGACTTCGCCACGTCTCCCCCAACCAAGGAATGGAGGGCCGCAACGAGATTCTCATCGGTCAGGGCCTCAGAGCTTAGGCGCAAGGCGGCGTCCGCTTCCCCAAGCCTCCACAACGGGACCGAGTGCTCCTGGAGTGGAGCCACCCGATGCTCCAAGAACTCCCTCAGGAGCGTGGCTCCAGTCAGCTTCGCCGTCCCCAAGTTGCTCGGCCTCAGGTCCGCGTTCATCCTCTTCAGCACCGCCCTCGCACGGGGGTCGGCGAGCTCCGCATGGGACCACGCGTCAACAGCCTTGGGCTACCCCATAGGCAATACCAGACGGGGGTGGAGGCGCCCGACATCCACCATGACCCACTTGCTCCGGAAGCCTTCGATTCTCCTCCCAGGCTTCGAGATAGCACTAGAATTGGAGTATGCGATGAAGCTCGCACATGCGGAGACATGGCCACCAGAAACCCGGAGGGAAAAATAGTGGCGCAACAAAGCCACCGAGGGCTTTACCCCGACATGAGCCTCACAGTAGTAAGCAAAAATCGCCAGGAGGAGAATAGAGTTGGGGTGGAGATGCAGAGCCTGCAAGTTGTACTAGCGGAGAACAGCAAAGAAGAACTCAGAGAAAGGAGGCACCAGACCGGTGACGATGGCGCTCACAAAAAGGGATAGATGGTGCTCCCCCTGCTTTCAGGCTGGTCGGAGCCGGCCTTGAGCACAGTCGCCCCCTTGCTGCCCTATGCCACCGTCATCAGGCGCATGAGGGCGAGGTTCTTCTCCGGCAAGTTCGGGGAATCCAGGGCCGGCGAGTACCTGGCCTTGGTCGGGGACTTGTGAGGCGCCATGGCATGCCGGGCGAGAAGGATTGAGACAGATCTGGAGGATTTCAGAAGCAAGAAGGAGGAGAGCGAGAAAGGGGATCTAGGGCGAGGTGAACGAGAAAAAAGCAAGTAAGTCTGGCCCGGGCACCTCTTTTGTCAGATGGACAGTTGCTGAAGCGTCGTGGGAAGCGTAGACGCCCACGTCCAATCAATCGCCACGCGGCGCCCAAGGCCACAGGCTGTTAGGGCCCTCGGCGCTTCGCACTTGCGCCTTCGCTTCCCTGCTAGGACAAGCCCGGGCGTGCCTTGGGCCCGGGGGCTACTGTCGGTGTTCTGGGAACGAGGGTCCCCAGACTTGCCTGCCTGCGGCCTGCGGCGTGGCCCAAGTGGGAGGCCTAGCGCGACCCATCTTCATTACCTCAAGTTCAAGACCCTCGCGAGGGGCCAAGCCTCGCGGGGCGGATGACCGGAAGCTTCCTCAGAGGCAGCCTCATCAGGCAGGCTCGCGAGGAGGCAAAGAGATCAAGGCAGGGGTACCTCACGAGGAGCCCGTGACACAAGCCATGACGATCGAGACCAGGCGGGCGCCAGGCGGGCGCCGGCCTGTGCAGTGTCCTTGTTTCCCCTTTGGTGCAAAGGTGGCAAGCACAGGCCAAGGCATCGGCCAAAGGTTACCATTCCGGTGCAACGAGACCAAGACCAACAGAGCGGCAAGATGGAGGTCACCGTGGAGCCCAAGACGGCGTCATCACTAGTGCTTTTGGCAGTCGAAGACCACCTTTGGTTAGGATAACTAGTACTAGATGTTCCCCTTCAAAATGGCCAATTGTTGGCGCCCTTCCCGCTCATTATTCAGGGAGAGGCCCAGGGCCTCTATAAATAGAGCTAGCCCCCACAAAGTGGAAAAAAGAGAAGAAGGGACTGTCGGATTTCGGGTTCCAGCAGACCCTTGAGGTTCGAACACTGGGGTGCGCGCAGAGATTACGCCTCCTACCTACCTGCACCCCTCCGCCTCGCTAAGATCTAAGCTATGGAAAGAACAACACGTGAGACACAGGGTTTATACTGGTTCGGGCCACCGTTGTGGTGTAATACCCTACTCCAGTGTGTGGCGTGGTGGATTGCCTCTTGGGCTGATGATGATGAACAATACAAGGAAGGATAGCCTCGCGAGGGTCTGTTCTTGGCTGGGGCGATGAACTGCTGGGAGGAGTTCAGTCACCCTTCTCTCTCTCTCTCTCTCCGATTGTTGATGCCCCCCTCCCCTGGGGGTGGCTAGTCCTATTTATAGAGGCCCTGGTCCTCTTCCCAAATATCGAGCGGGAAGGGAGCCAACAATGGCGGGCTAATTTGAAGGGGGACAGCTAGTACCAGCTATCCTGACAAAAGTAGTCTTCGCCTGCACAAAGCTCTGGTGGTGCCACCGTCTTGGGCTCCACAATGACCTCCGTCTTGCAGTCCTCCTGGTCCTGGTCTTGTTGCACCGAAATGGCAACCTTTGCCTGACGCCTCGGTACTCCACGGCTGCGCTTGCCCCCTTTGCACGAAATAGGAAAGGAGGACACTACGCGGGCTGGCACCCGCCTGGCGCCCTTGGTCGTCATGGCTTGCGTCACGGCACCTCGTGAGGTACCCCGCCTTGATCTCTCCGCCTCCTCGCGAGCCAGCCTAATGAGGCCGTGCCTGAGGAAGCTCCACGTCGTCCGCCTCTCGAGGCTTGGCCCCTCGCGAGGGTCTTGGGTCTGTGTTGATGAAGATGGGCCGTGATGGGCCCCCCCCTTTGAGCCACGCCGCAGGCTGCAGGCAGGCAAGTCTGGGGACCCCCGTTCCTAGAACACCGACAGTAGCCCCCGGGCCCAAGGCGCGCCCGGGCTTGGCCGTGCAGGGAGGCGAAAGGGCAAGAGCGAAGCGCCGCGGGCCCTAACAGCCTGCTGTCTTGGGCGCCGCGTGGCGGTTGATTGGACGTGGGCGTCTCCACTTCCCCATGGCGCCTCGACAACTGCACGGATTGGTCAAGTCCCTGCATGCAAAGCGGGTCATAATTACCTGCGATCGTGGAGGCCGTCGGTTGGCCCTTGCCAGCTATAAGTACGGATCAGCGTGCGCCCTTCCAGTTCATCCCCCCTTGCTTCTCCTTCTTCTTCATGGCCCTGTCGAGGAGGTTCTCGGCCGTAGAGAAGGGGAAGGCTCGCCAGGTTGAGCCTACCTCTCCCCCGCCCAAGCGCGGCCGAGGGCGCCCTCGCAAACATCATGTGCCCACCACGGCAGCTCCCCGCGGCCGTGGAGGCGATTTTCAGCACGGCGACAGGCGGATTGCTGCGGCCGGGGGGCGCGCCCTGGTCGCGCATCCCCCTAGGCTGCGCTTTCACGCTGCAGAGGTGCTGCCGGAGTTCGTCGTGTGGTCGGCGGAGCCGACTAGCACCCGGCTTCCGCTTCCTCGCTTCCTCCTCGGCGAGCTCTCGGCCGGCACCCCGGGTGGCCTCTGGCTTCAGGCCAACGGCTGCTGCAGCCAGGCCTCATGGGCTTCACTGGAGGTCTCCGCAGTCGGGAGCCTGGCCCTGGCCCACGGTTGGCAGACGTTTGCCCGCGCGCGTGGCCTGAGCCATCGTTGCACCCTGCACTTCAAGTTTGACGGTGATGCCACCCTCTACGTGAGGGCGTTTGGGGAAGATGGTCGCCGCGCAGGGTGCTGCCCCAAGGACGACGACCGCGGCCGGGAACCCAGCTTCGGCAATGATGGAGAAGACAGCGCTCGCGTGACTGGCAGCGCTCGGGGTTCCCCAAGCTTCTCCGGTTCTTCTTCAGGCGGCGACTCTTCCAGCGGTGGCCGCGGTCAGCCTCCATGCCGTCACATCTGCTTGGGAGGTGGTAGCGTGTCCGCCCACCGTCGCACCCCGGTGAAGTGCGAGAGCGAGTCTGCCTAAGCCCCGGAGGCAGCTCGAGTCTTCCTTGTAGGCCGGTGTGAGGCGAGCTACGCCTGGTCTGTTCTTTCTTTTCCTTTTTCCTGCGTGAAAAAGACAGTAGTGTGGAGCCCCGCGGGGGCGTGTTTGGGTTATTGCTGTTAATCATCGTTTTGCTTCCGTTATCGTGCCTTCTGGCTACGTGCCCGCGTGTGGATAGTTCCCGGCCCCAGCCGTGGGGGGCGACCGACCCAGGCCCTGTGTTCGTGTCGCGATGCCCATGGGGCATGGACTGGAGGGGTGCTCCTGTAATGGACCCAGGTCGCGAACCCTTTGAACGACTAGGACAGGAACACTCACGAGGGCGCTCGGCTGTCCCCCCCCCCTTGCGAGGCCTCGCATAAGAGAAATCGAGGCAGGAGAGTGAAAAGTCGAAGAACCACAAGCCAAAGACGGCAACCGCTTCAATAAAACTTCGAATGAGAAGGAACAAGCCAATTGCGGAAAGCAAATGAAAAGCCACATCCGGCACCTAATCTAGTCTTCGACGTCTTCTCACCAGCACGGAGTAAGTGCTGCCACTGGGCGTGGGAGGGAGCCCCAGGGCCTGAGGCCGGCGCTCCTGAGACTCCGCGGCGTGTACAGCCCCAACTCATTATTATGTGAGAGTGTCACGGGCGGCGAGCTTCACAGGCGTTGGCCTTCTTCACAAGCTCTGGGCCTTTTCCAAAACACGACAGCTTCACAGGCATTCGCCTTCTTCACAGGCTCTGGGCCTTTTCCAAAACGCGACAGCTTCACAGGCATTCGCCTTCTTCACAGGCTCTGGGCCTTTTCCAAAACGCGACAGCTTCACAGGCATTCGCCTTCTTCACAGGCTCTGGGCCTTTTACAAAACACGATAGCTTCAAAGGCATTCGCCTTCTTCACAGGCTCTGGGCCTTTTCCAAAATGCGACAGCTTCACAAGCATTCGCCTTCTTCACAGGCTCTGGGCCTTTTTAGGGGTAGAACCTCCAGAGGTGCTGGGTGTTCCATGCGTTCTGGACCGGCACCCCCTCCTGAGTCTCCAAGCGCGCGAAGCCGGGCCTAAAAACATGAACAACTTTGAACGGGCCCTCCCACATGGGAGAGAGCTTGTGCAGCCCCTCCCTGGAGAGAACCCGCCTGAGCATGAGGTCTCCTACTTCGAGAGTTCTGGGGCGGATGTTGCGGCAGTGATATCGCCGCAGTGCTTGTTGGTACCTCGCCGCTCGCAGCGCGGCTTCTCGGCAACGTTCCTCCCCCAGCACAAGGTCCATCCCCCGCATGGTGTCCTGCTGCGCCTCGTCGAATGCCAGGACCCGCGCGGAGCGATGTCTGACCTCGTGAGGGAGGACCGCTTCAGCTCTGTAGACCAGGAAGAATGGGGTCTCTCCAGTCGGCTTGGTCGCGGTTGTGCGGATGGACCACAACACGGACTGAAGCTCGTCGTACCAACCTCTGCCGCAGGCCTCCAGCTCCTTCTTGAACGTCCTAGTCTTGAGGCCCATCAGGACCTCTGCGTTGGCTCGCTCGGCCTGGCCGTTGCTTCGGGGGTGCGCCACCGAAGCGTAGCATATCTGCGTTCCAAGGTTAGCACAATATGTTTTGAAGAGGTTACTGGTGAACTGCGAACCGTTGTCCATGATGATGCGGTTCGGCACCCCGAACCGGCTCACGATGCCCTTGATGAACTTGACCGCGGAACCCGCAGGAATGGTGCGGACAACCTCTACTTCAGCCCACTTGGTGAACTTGTCCACGACGACGTAGAGGTAGCGGTATCCCCCTGGCGCCCGAGGAAACGGGCCCAAGATGTCCAGCCCCCAAACTACGAATGGCCACGAAAGGGGTATAGTCTGCAGGCCTCCTGATTGGTGCCACGGGGCACATGCTGCAACTCCAACCCCTAGAACTGCTTCTCCATCCCGTGGACCTCTGCAAGGTAGGCTTCCATGTGCTCATGTTTCGGCTCGTACACCTTGTTGGAGAAATTGACAAGGAGCTACGAATCGCCCTTGATGGTGAGGCGTTTCACCCCCAGGGCAGCTGCGGCCTTCAAGCCCGCTATTAAACCTTCATACTCCGCTATGTTGTTGGAGACCTTTTCACCTTGCTGGAAACAGAGCTGCACAGCGTAGTAGAGCTTGTCCTGAGTGGGCAATATAAGCACCGCCCCAGCCCCAGCGCCATGCCTGGAGAACGCCCCATCGAAGTACATGACCCAGCCTTCTGGTGCCTCGCTTCCCGGGGAGAGGGACGATCCTCGTCGGCCTTGAGGCCTGGTGCCTCCGTCCATTCTGCCACAAAATCCGCCAACGCTGCTCCCTTGATGACTCTGGTCGTGCTGAATTCGAGCTGAAATGCTTGCAGTTCTATGTTCCACTCAGCGACCCTTCCAGCTGAGTTACGGCTCCTGAGCACTCTCTCCAGGGGGTATGACGAGACGACCTTGATAGGGTGACCCTGAAAATAGTGCCGCAGCTTGCGCGAGGCCACCAGTAGCGCGAGGAGTTTCTGAGGCATGGGGTACCATGCCCTCGCATCCCGCAACACCGTGCTGACGAAGTACACCGGGTGCTCGACGAGGTTGGGTGCATCAGTGCTGGCAGCTCCCTTCGGAGACCATGGCGCCTCTTGAGGCGATGAGGCCTCCTGAGGCTGGCCATCTGGGGTAGGGGCCTCTTCCGCCTCCGGTGCACTCCTCTATGGCGGCTGATCCTCCTCAGCCGCGGTGGCGGTTTCTGTGGGCCTTCATTGTTCCTGTTTTGCCTTGTCCTAGGCTGCTGCTGCGGTTTTGATTCGACGCTCCTCTCTAACCGCCACCAGGGCTGCGCTGGCAGAGTACAGAGTGGCGGCGAGATAAAGCACAAGGGGCTCTTGAGGGCGCGGAGCCACCATGACCGGTGGGCTGGTCAGGTATCTCTTGAGATCCTGGAACGCCTTGTCGGCCTCTTCAGTCCACTCAAAGGGCCCCTTTTTCTTCATTACCTGGAAGAAGGGCAACGCTCGTTCCCCCAACTTGGAGATGAAGCGCCCTAGCGCAGTCACGCGCCCAGTGAACTTCTGCATTTCTCTGAGGGTCTTTGGCGAGCTCATGTCTTCCACCGCCTTGACCTTTTCCGGGTTAGCCTCGATGCCTCGGTGGGACACGAGGAAACCTAAGAGCTTGCCCGAGGGGACTCCGAACACACACTTCTCTGGGTTCAGCCGTAGGTTCATTGCGTTGAGGCTTGTGAAGGTTTCGTCCAGGTCTTGTATCAGGGTCCTGGCCTCCCGAGACTTTACCACAATGTCATCGACGTAAGCTTCAACATTCTTCCCGAGCTGCGGGCCCAGGGTGATGTGCATCAGCTGCTGAAAGGTCGCCCCTGCATTACGCAGCCCGAATGGCATGCATGTGTAGCAGTACACCCCACACGGGGTTAGGAAGGCTGTCTTTTCGACGTCTTCTACCGCCATCTTGATCTGGTGATACCCAGAGAAGGCATCCCAGAAGCATAGCAGGTCACATTCTGCAGTGGAATCGACGATCTGGTCGATGCGTGGGAGCGGGAACGGATCTTGCAGGCATGCTTTGCTGAGGTTGGTGAAGTCGACACACATGCGCTCCTTCCCTCCCTTCTTTGGCACAATGACAGGGTTGGCCAACCAATCCGAGTATCAGACCTCGCAAATGACCCCAGCGGCTTCTAATTTGTGGGTCTCTTGGACGATGAAGGCCTGCTTTTCTGTGGACTGCCGCTTGGCCTTCTGCTTCACAGGGCGCACGTTGGGGCACACGTTGAGGTGATGCTCGATTACTCTCCTAGGGATCCCTGCCAACTGGTCAGGATCCCAAGCGAATACCTTCTTGTTTGCGCGCAGGAACCTGACCAGGGCCTCCTCCTGCTCGGGTTTGAGGTTGGCGCCTATGGTAAAAGTGGCGTTGGTGGACCCGTCCTCCTCGACGGGTATCTGCTTGGTTTCTACCTTGTCTTGGGTGAACAACTGTTTCTTCTTGGCGGGTGCAGCCCCCTTGGGCTCGGGGGTCTCCAAGTCAGCGGGCTGTGCAGCCGCCGCCATCTTGAAGGCGAGCTTGAGCACCCGCATCGCGTCTCCGGTGTCCCCGTGCATGGTAAGGACACCGCTGCTCCCGGGCATCTTCATGAGGTTGTACGCCGGGTGCGTCGCGGCCATGAACTGGGTCAGCGCTGGGTAGCCGAGGATGGCGTTGTAGGGGAGGCCGATGGGGGCGATGTCGAAGTCGACCAGCTCCGTGCGGAAGTTGTTATAGGTGCCGAAGGTTACTGGGAGCCGGATCTATCCCAAGGAGCTGGATGATCCGCCCCCAACGCCTGAGAAGGGCCGGCTGGATTGTAGTCGTTCCAAGGGTATGCAGAGGAGGTTGAAGGCCTCGACCGAGAGCACGCTGAGGCCCGCACCGCCATCGATGAGAGTTCGGGTGACGTCCACTTAGTAGATGGTGGGGGTGCATAGCATGGGGAGCGCACCCGAGCAGGCCGAGTTGGAGGGGTGGTCCTCCGAGCTGAAGGTTAGGCCGGCCTTGGGCGCCGCCCGATCCGGGAGAGCCCCCTGCCGCGTGGAAGCGGCGCTGACCCGGCGGATGAACAGCTTGACGTGGTGACTTGTAGGCGGCACCTGCGAGCCGCCTAGGAGGGCCGCGATGACCGGGGGTGTTGGTGTAGCGCGATGGGCGGGGAAGAGGCTGCGAGGCTCTTCCCAAGAGGCCACGGAGGCTGCCGGCAGGTGGAGTAGCCATGTGCGCGGAGCGCCGGTGAGGTCCATGGGGAGCCAGTTGGCCATGACCCTATCGTCGCCTCCAGCTTCGAGGAGGGCCTCCTCGCTCGCCAGCAAGAAGGCCAGCGGATCTGTCGCACCGCCGTAGCGCGGCGGCGTTGTTGGCTTGAACTTGTCCGGCCACCGTACCCGTTGCAGGGCTGGGGCCAGGGCTCGGAGCCCCCTGGCACCCGTGCTGGCGCCGGCGGCCGGAGCGGGCGACGCGCTACTCATCGCGAGGCAGGCCGTGGCGGTGGCGGAAGAGAAAACTCCGGTGCACCCCTACCTGGCGCGCCAAATGTCGGATTTCGGGTTCCGGCAGACCCTTGAGGTTCGAACACTGGGGTGCGCGCGGAGATTTCGCCTCCTACCTACCTGCACCCCTCCGCCTCGCTAAGATCTAAGCTATGGAAAGAACAACATGTGAGACACAGGGTTTATACTGGTTCGGGCCACCATTGTGGTGTAATACCCTACTCCAGTGTGTGGCATGGTGGATTGCCTCTTGGGCTGATGATGATGAACAATACAAGGAAGGACAGCCTCGGGAGGGTCTGTTCTTGGCTGGGGCAATGAACTGCTGGGAGGAGTTCAGTCACCCTTCTCTCTCTCTCTCTCTCCGATTGTTGATGCCCCTCCCCTGGGGGTGGCTCGTCCTATTTATAGAGGCCCCGGTCCTCTTCCCAAATATCGAGCGGGAAGGGAGCCAACAATGGCGGGCTAATTTGAAGGGGGACAGCTAGTACCAGCTATCCTGACAAAAGTAGTCTTCGCCTGCACAAAGCTCTGGTGGTGACGCCGTCTTGGGCTCCACAATGACCTCCATCTTGCAGTCCTCCTAGTCCTGGTCTTGTTGCACCGAAATGGCAACCTTTGCCTGACGCCTCGGTACTTCGCGGCTGCGCTTGCCCCCTTTGCACAAAAGAGGAAAGGAGGACACTGCGCGGGTTGGCACCCGCCTGGCGCCCTTGGTCGTCATGGCTTGCGTCACGAGCACCTCGTGAGGTACCCCGCCTTGATCTCTCCGCCTCCTCGCGAGCCAGCCTAATGAGGCCGTGCCTGAGGAAGCTCCGCGTCGTCTGCCCCGCGAGGCTTGGCCCCTCGCGAGGGTCTTGGGTCTGTGTTGATGAAGATGGGCCGTGCTGGCCCCCCCTTTGAGCCACGCCGCAGGCCGCATGCAGGCAAGTCTAGGGACCCCCGTTCCCAGAACGCTGAAAGGGACCAAAAGAGAGAGAGAGAGAGGCGACTGAACTCACCCAAGCAGTTCATCGCACCAGCTCAAGAACACCTCTCGCGAGGCTGTTCTTCCCTTGTACTAATCATCATCAGCCCCTGAGGCAATCCACCACACCACACACTGGAGTAGGGTATTACACCACAACGGTGGCCCGAACCAGTATAAACCTTGTTTCCCTTGTGTTGTTCGTTGTTTCCAGCTCAAATCACGCGAGGAGATTGGACGTAGATCGGCAGGGGAGAGATCTCCATGCGCACCCCAGTGTTCGAACCTCAAGGGTCTACCGGAACCCGAAATCCGACAAGGGGGAGTATTCATTTTTTTGTGTGTAATAAGGAGGCACTTCCTTGCGTGCGAAGATATAGCTGGTGCGTCCGAGCTGTCAGCGGCGGTAACGTTTTTTTTGCGAAATATAGAGGCCCTTTCGGTGGGTCCCTGATGTCAGGTGGAGGAATCAATATTTTGCGCGTAATAAGGAGGCATTTCCTTGCGTGCGCCTGTGGACCCAGCTGTCGACCTCTCCACGTACAGTCCACTTCAGATGCATGTCGGTCGTTGACCACGTTGACCAGGCCGCGTCGAGGGCACCAGGGCGGTGGACGACGGTGATGCCTAGGAAGGGAACGACACGGAGGTAGGGAAGACTCGGCAGTTGTTTCCCACGCGGAGGGGAGTATTACTGTACGAGGGTTTACTGGTTCGTCTGCTGTCGCCGAAGAATAACAACAGGTGTGGGTGAGTAGTGGGATGGCTAGGCCAGCGGTGGGAGTACGGTGGGGCAGTGAGGCCTGCGCGGCAGCACAGCCGGCCGTGGGGAGGAGGGAGCAGGCAGTCCCGCTAGCGCTTGTTTGAGCGGCTGGAGCAGGAAGAGCAGAGATTGAAGAAGCACGACGGCCGTTCGATGGACATCCAACAGTCATTGCTTGTGCATCAACCTTTTTTTTAGGAAAGCCTCAAATCTGTGGAAAATAGCATACAACCCATCTACCATTATTTCTAACAATTTACAGCCCATTTGCTAATTCTTAAGGTTTTTTCGGAGCCCATATTATTTTTGTTAGCATTACAGCCCATATTGTGGCCACGGTTAAAAAATTATACGAAATTTTGCATATTTCGGTGCGGTCTAAACTGTTTTTAATCCCGAAATTTCGACTCACATTCAAACTAATTTTAAAAATAAATGTATATCAATATAAAATCCAACAAATTCTCCACACATAAAAATTAATGTAATTTAAAATCTTGAAATGAAAAAAAAGATATTTGAAACTAATTGCCGGTTTGATGTGTTTTAAAAATGTACAACCCATTTCTCATTACTGATAGGCCATTTTCTCGGCCAGCCGAATGAAGCTCTCCTCGTCTTGAAAGATTTGCAGCCCAACAGGCGTGTCAAAGTGACTTACTTGGCAAATCACAAAAAAACTGGGCTGTGGCCGTGGACCCAGCTGCCAGCCTCTCCACGTACAGTACTCTTCCGATGGAAGTCGGTCGTTGACCACATTGACCACGCCGCGCCGAGAGCACCAAGGCGGTGGACAACGGTGAGGCCTAGGAAGGGGACGACGCGGAGCCGGGGAAGACGCGGCAGTGGATGCCCACGCGGAGAGGAGTACGAGGGTTCACTGGTTCGGCTACGGCGTGAGGCTGCCGTTGCCGCAGAATAACAGGGAGTGTGGGTGAGTAGAGGGATACCCTGGGCCAGCGGTGGGAGTAGTAGGGGGCGGTGAGGCCTCCGCGGCATCACAGCCAGCCACGAGAGGCAGGAGCACGCGGCACGACCGGCGCTGCTTTGGGCGGCTAGAGCAAGAAGACGAGAGATTGAAGAAGAATGCCGGCGTTGGATGTAAATCCAACGCCTTCTTAGGCTTCGACCTACTGGCCCACATGTCAGCCAGTCCATTTGTTTTTTAGTCCATTTGGTGGGCTAGGTGAAACAATGATGTAGCATCTATGCAGCCCGTTTAAATCCCATTTGCATTTTTCTCGAAATCCGCGGACTTGCTGGGCTGGGTGAAAATATATTGTTGGGCTAGACGGAGAAATGTTATAAAAACATAAACACATGATTGCATGTCAGTAAAATCTTTGCAAGCTTATGTACGCAATCACTAGGAGTTAACTTGCCAAGTTATATATAAACAATTATTATTATTATTTTGTAAGAACTTTCAACTTACGAAATAAAATATCATTTTAATTTGATGAGTTAATAGTACGTGGGGTATTATTATTTTTTAGGTTAGACGTGGGACAATTGAGTTGGTTCTAGGGGAAAGTACTGGGAGAAAACTCAGTTTACATCGAAAAAGAAAGTGGGAGAAAATTCAGAGACTTGCTAGGTCCACCTGAGGAGGGGAATATGTTGGGAGGAAGGAGATTCAAAGCACGACAGCCGAGTGAAGTAGTTTTTTACGGACAAGTGAACTAGTTTACATACATAAGCATATAGCCACTAATAAAGCAATCAGGTTAATGGGTTCTTAAAAGAAATTTTTCGGAAAAAAACAGATAATTACGATACATAGGCTAATGCACGACACACTCAGATGATAAAGGTGCTTATAAACAGATAAAGTACAACATATAGACCTTCCTGGCACGCTTGATAATGATGCTGCGGCTATCCGTGTACTCGTCGGTTACGGGAAGCAGACACGCCCTCATGTCCAAGATCTGCCTGTACATGTCGTAGCATGCGTATGCGTCCTTGGCCGCGTAGGTTATGTAGGCTGGATTCAGAGGTACCTCCCACGTGTTCAGGTCGTCTTCTTTCATGTTGGCATATCAGGGGTCGCTGATGGTCTCGGCGAGGTCAATCACGGAGTCCTTCTCCTGCCCGTTGCTGATGATCTTGTATTGCTTCTGGATGTCGACAAGCTTGTTGCACCAGATGGCCGAATCGTCGCGTTCTTCCTTCTCTCCACCGTAGCGAAGGTGCAGTCGGCGCTGCCGATGAAACAGGCGAATGCTCCAGAACCTGGTGCAGCCATAGGACTGAGGCGAGGTAGAGCTTCACCGAGTCTGTATCGTTGGTGTACATCACATTCAACTTGGTGCAGCCATAGGACTGAACAACGAACTCAAAGGGGAACTCCTTGCTGAAGTCCATATCCAGCAGGCTCACCCATCGGATCGCCATTGGAGTCTCTTCGAGTGAACGAGTGTGTAGGCGGCAGCAGCAGTTCGTTTTTCAGCTCTTGGGGAACTGGATTGAACAGTGAGATGAGTGTGTACATGCGACAACAGTTACTACCCCTCCCTCGTCCGCTGCACGCCCGGCAGAAGATGCACCCTCGGCCACACATCGATTCACAAGCGGGTCTGTATTGGTACTGTAATAACAGGAGTTAGTGGTCACTTTACTTAAATTTAATTAGCTTTAATAGAAATTTATACTTAAAACAAGCAATGCATTCGTTCGTTCTATCAGTGCCACAGGATCAACATGCACAACAATTAGAATTATTATTCTCAGGACCCACACGATCATCACATTTGTCGCACTTTCACAAAGATAATACTACCAAGTTTGAACTGTTTGTTATGGTTGTTGTCCACTGCATCATCATGCTGTGTTTCCCAGCTTGCAAGATTCAGAACCAACAAATAAGATCCAAATAATAAGTACAACAAAGATGCCTACACATCTCATTGATTCCCAGCTTGCAATATTCAGAACCAACAAATAAGATCCAAATAATAAGTACAACAAAGATGCCTACACATCTCATTGCTTCCCAGCTTGCAAGATTCAGAACCAACAAATAAGATTCAAATAATAAGTACAACAAAGATGCCTACACATCTCACTGACTCCCAGCTTGCAAGATTCAGAACCAACCCATTAGAGCCTTTTGATAAAGTGAATATCGGGATTAAATCCATCTTGGCTAGCCATGTCATACAATCGAAGAACTTAGCGAATGCTCTTGACCGTCACAACATCTGTAGTTGAGTATTCCTATTTGCACAGCATGTTTTCATAGCATAAACAAGGAGACGGGAGAGCATGATTTCGCTTTAATAGCGGCCTCCTTGAACTCAACCTCCAGCTCTACTTGGATGAGGCTTGCTTGGAGTTCCATGATTCAATTCATGCGCCTTTTTTTGTAGTTCACCTGAAATGAAGCAAAGATTGCATCATTCAGCTAGCAAGAAGTACTTGCTCTTGTGAGCTAGCAGGTTCTTCTTTAGTAGTTGCACTAAAATTGAGGAACATTAAGGTTGGCTGTCCGGCTCATGTAAGGTGCAACTATAATTTTCTTATCATTTTGTGCAGTTCCACTAAAATAAGGTGCCATTGTGGTGACAGTGACGGCTCCATCTTGCAAAGGCTAATAAAATGTTGCACAAGATTACTAGCAGAACTTGATGGAGATTTTGGAAACTCCAATCACCATTTTCTGCAGTTCCACCAAAATTGAGAGATGTTGCCCACGTGACATTTTAGTTGAACTGCACAAGACACTCATTCCAAAAAAAGTGTTTTGTGCAGTTCACAAAAAGGTCACAATAGCAACAAGGTGAAAAGGATATCCCTATCTGCACAAAAAGATAGAAAGTAAACATTTGTTGGTCAATAAGAATATATGAAACATATACAAAATGAAAAGAAGCATCTTAATTATGTTCATGGCAATCACGCAAGGACAGTAGAAACTTTAAAACATCAGCAATGCGTCATGTTACCAGAAACATTACTCAAATATGGGATTACTTTAATGGTGGCATTGCTTGTTTACCAGACACAGTAAATCAACAACAGCTAAAGAGTTGGTTTAAGGGCATGGGACCATGGGGACACCAGGACACTCAGCAGCGTAAAGGAGCAACTTACTTATCATACTGGGGAAAAGAGCAGGAGTGCCATTTGTAACAGAGTTTAATTGCATCTTATCACTGGAAGCATTAGATTAACAATAACATTGGTTAGACATGTCCCTAAGGTAACAGTGTGCTCGCTTCATTTTACATGCGCCCTTACATTAACAACAACAAAAGGTTGGTATAAGGACATGCGACAGTGGATGCATCAGCACAATGTACCTACAAGGAGGCATAAAGTGGTGATGCCGAGTTTGTTCATGCTATGTGAGGGCAGCAAACCTAATCCTGGAGACCTTGTACTATGTGAGGGCAGCAAATCTAATCCTGGAGACCTTTTACTATGTGAGGGCAGCAAATCTAATCCTGGAGACCTTTTACTATGTGAGGGCAGCAAATCTAATCCTGGAGACATTTTACTATGTGAGGGCAGCAAATCTAATCCTGAGACCTTTTACTATGTGAGGGAAGCAAATCTAATCCTGAGACCTTTTACTATGTGAGGGCAGCAAATCTAATCCTGGAGACCTTTTACTATGTGATGGCAGCAAATCTAATCCTGGACATACTTTCTTGACTTGTCCACCAGCCACCACTTTCTATCCTTTTTTCAACCAATAATAGATATGTTCCTTATCTAGTTTGTACTGCGTTTTCCCATTATTTCCCTTTTCAACCAAGAGATCGGTTGGGTATCCGGTATCTACTACTTTCACCATATTATTTCCTCTTTGAATCAAGTCCTAGATTCATGCTACAACTTTCACCCCTTTCTTTGTTGTTTGAACAAAGCCCTAGATTCGAATGCATGAAGTAGCTTTACCTCTAGTAATACTAAAAATTCAGGTGGCTTTGGAAGAGCTGATGGGAGTAGAAAAAGATGCACATGCAGACACGTGGGGAGCTAGGGAAGTAGAGCAAGGCCGCTTTCGAAGAACTTATACCTGAGGGTCGCCGGGATGTCGGCGGCGCCAGGTCAGATCTACGGACAATACGGCAGGGAGGAAGAAGGGTCAGAGGACCTCCCGAGCCGGCGCTGTGTTAGAGAGAAAGGCACGGGTAGAGGATCGGGCCCCTCCGGCAGCTGTGGGTTTCCTCCCTCAGCGGCGATGACCGCGTGAACGATGCCTGCGGTCGCCAGCACCGCCTGGAAACACTGCATGGTGCGGGGCCGCAGGCCGGCGCCTTGGATGATTTGGCACAGCCGACTGCCGCTCGTGTCCATCGCCTCCATAGGTGCTTGTGGCTTATGGTCACTTGGTCTTGGATTGGAGTGAGCAGTGTTGCGCAGAGAATTGGGAGTAGATGGATTGGAGTGGTGGGGCTATACTAGCAAGTAGTTGTACGTACTAGTACAATAGTGGGCTCACATAGCAATTTTGTCTCATGCAAGAGCCTGGCTATATGCGTGCTCCAATGTTCGCAATTGCAATGTTCGGTTTGCGCTTGGATCTTCGCCTCTTCGAGAAGACGAACGATGATGTTACTACTACTGCTTCTACAGTGTCGAATCCACTGCTGCATGTCCGTCCACCGCGAGCGGGACGGATAGCTTGTTGTAGAAGTACTACTAAGCAAAAGCATGTCCTCATTTGCGAGCAACCGCACGCATGGATGAGGGAGAAGGCGTGTAGTAAAATCAAGCTTCTCCTCATTGTACGAGTTGACGCGACACATCATAGCACTGGCCCCACATGCTTGCCTCTAAACTTGTCTGAAGATCCGCAGTGTACAATATATTTGCTGCAACCTCTAACATTTACCCACCACAAATTAAAAACTTCGAGACGGCCACATAGCATGGAGCCGACCCCAACTCTTTTAAGCTTACAGGCACGGTACACGCTATCCTAGACTACTCTACACATGAAACTGCACACGAGCGTCCGGGCTGCGCTTGGCTCTTCACCTCTTCGGGAAGTCGAACAATGATGGAGTACTACTGCACTGGAGGAGTACTACAGTACGCTTCTGGCCATCTGACACCGATTGAACTGTTGCATGTCCACCGCATGCGGGAGGGAGAGCATGTAGCGAAAGGTTCTCCTAGTCTTGCCAGCCACCACGCTCATGGGCGAGGGAGGGACGCTCCTGCCTTTGCGTGTATGACAGGTGGGCCCGACAGGTGTGTGGCCAACCTGTCATACAGCCAAAGGCAGGTGCAGTTAAGTCCGCGAGGGAGAGGATAATCAAACTTCTCATTGATTTACGAATTGACGCGACACATCAAAGCACTGCACTCGATATATTTCAATAATTTGCGTTTACCGATGCATTAATTACAATGCATGCATGCATGCGATGACTCTCCTTTTGATACTCCCTCCGGTCCTTTTTACTCTGCATATTAGGTTTGTCTGAAGTCAATCTCATCCAACTTTGACCAAATTTATACAAAAAATTATTAACATTCACATAACAACATATTTATTATTAGATCCATCTTGAAATATATTTTCATATTATATTTATTAGATGTTAATATTTTTTAATATAAATTTGGTCAAACTTAGCAAACTTTGATTTCAGACAAAGCTAATGTGCGGAGTAAAAAGGACCGGAGGGAGTACTTGCATGTGTTGATTTAATGCACCTTGAAGTAGTATAAAATATGTGACAGTAAAGCTTTGTAATACCCCGGCCCTAGTCGAGAGATGGTTGTGCACGAGGAGGGCGAGATCATGCAGATCGAACAGGACCCGACGATGGAGCTCTCTAAGGTCTCGATGGACCTCACCGTGCTCCACTACCCCTTGTGCCTCCGCCCCTTGACGCCTGCAGTGTATGAGGTTCGAATACACCTCGTCCATTCGGCTGATTGAGCAAGGTGCAGGTTTCTTGATTGATGTGCTGTTCGATTGATTGCTGCAGTGCAAGGGAGGGCACCTGGCCTGCGCGGACTGTCGCGTCGAGCGCCCCGAGAATGAGCGGCAGTGCCAGAAGTGCGAGCGCGGCGGTGGCTTCGACGTGCGGAACACGGCGGTGGACTCCGTCCTTTCGTTGGTGAGGGTGGATTGCCCGCATGAAGGCTGCGGGCTCTACGTCACTTACCACAAGCTTGCACGAAGGATGTTGCGATTTCAATCTGGTAGCGTTTAGTCCTTCGTGTTAGGCTGGAGTTGTGCTGAACTTCTTGTGAATTGTGGTGGTTTTCAGTAATGAAAATCGGAAGGGGCAAGCCCTTCTTTGATAAAAAAATTAATCGTCCTTATATATTCATCAGTCTTGCTATAAGTCGCAGTAGATGCTATATACGTCTGTCGGATCTTACATCAAGATCCGTGCTTTCAGATATTCTTTTTTCTCTCTTAAATCTCAGTCGAGTGAGACATAGCCACGCCATTAAACAGAGGCTCGGGCGCCATTAATGGAGACCTTGGGAGAGAGGTGGATGGCAGATGGAGGTCAAAGGGCTCTCCTCCCGATAAGCACGTGCAGGGGGTCTGATCGCACGCCTCTCGTACTCAAATAGCTACCCTGCATAGCGCCTCCTAGCTAATAAAAAATGGGGACGCGTGGCAGCACGTAAATGGTACTAGTAAGTAGAACGCCCACGGTTTCAATAATACTTGTGTTTCCGATTGTAACGTGACAACACTTGTTCCAAAATGACTTTGTTGATTGTTAATGTGTGCGCCTTCGCAAATCGGACTGCAAATTTACCACAGCATGTTGATGCCATGTCATGACACCATGCCAAGTTTCATGATTTTAAAACCAAGTTTCTCAATGTTCTTGACCGAGCCACGATGCCCAGATGTTTGAATTTTATTCTCATTTTTTGCATGGGACCTACTCCCTCCTTCCATCTATATAGGGCCTAATGTGTTTTTTCAAGACAGCCTTTGACTATTGACAAGATTAATAGCACATGAGATGTATACTATGAAAATTATATTATTGGAAGCTCCTTTGACATACAAATTTGAATGTATGCTTTGTGTAAGTTGCATGTCATATATTATTGCTCTAACATTTGGTCAAAGTTAGCCTCGAAAAACGCATTAGGACCTATATAGATGGAAGGAGGGAGTAGAAATTCACCCGAGGACACAAATGTGATTTTTCAACCAACTTTGGTGCACGGGAGCATGTGCTTGTAGATCAAATTTGAATTATGCACATTAAATGACCATAAACTCAATTAATGTGTAAATAAGGCCAAACGAAGCCAGAATAATTCCAAAATTTAACAGGGCACTCATGTAGTTCTATGTTGCCTTTGTAAATAAACTCAAGGGGGACAACATATATCGTTTCGCACTCAAAGGTGGCATGTTCCCTCTCAGAACCACGAGCCTTCTTGAGAGAAGCTTCAGTTTGCAAGAAGCTTATACCAAAATCTGCTCCTATTCGGCCAGTTTTTTTACCCCAACATGGTAGTACCATGACATGACATCCATTCCAAGTTTCATGATTTTTAGACGTGTTTTGGATTTACAAGAATTTTAAAACCAAGTTTCTCAATGTTCTCGACCGAGCCACGATGCCCAGATGTTTAATTTTATTCTCATTTCTTGCATGGGACCTAGAAATTCACCCGAGGACACAAATGTGATTTTTCAACCAACTTTGGTGCACGAGAGCATGTGCTTGTAGTTCAAATTTGACTTATGCACATTAAATGACCAGAAAATCAATTAATATATAAAAACGACAAACGAACCCGGAATAATTCCAAAATTTAACAGGGCACTAATGTAGTTCTATGTTGCCTTTGTTAAGAAACTCAAGGGGGGCAGCGTATATTGTTTCACACTCAAAGGTGGCACGTTCCCCCTTAGAACCACGAGCTTCCAAATCGGCCCAATTTTTTACCGCAACATGTTAGTGCCATGACATGACAGCATGCCAAGTTTCATGATTTCCACGCGAGTTTTGGATTTACATGAATTTAAATCAAAGTTTCTCGATGTTCTCGGCCGAGTCATGACGCCCAGATGTTTGAATTTCATTCTCATTTCTTCCATGGGACCTAGAAATTCAACCAAGGACACATATGTGATTTTTCAACCCACTTTGGTGCACAGGAGCATGTGCATGCAATTCATATTTAGATTGTGCACATTAAAAGTCCAGAAACTCAATTAATGTATAAAAAGGCCAAATGAACCCGAAATAATTCCAAAATTTAACAGGGCACTCATATAGTTCTATGTTGCCTCTGTAAATAAAATCAGGGGGGAGGCAGCGTATATTGTTTCGCACACAAAGGTGACACGTTCCCTCTCGGAACCACGAGGCTTGTTGAGAGAATCTCCAATTTTGCAAGAGGCTTATACCAAAACTTGTCCCAATTCAGCCATAAATTATACGTATGAAAACAGGGTTTAGATTATCCCAAACATCTCGCTACCTAGACCAATAATGTACTATGATTTGAATTCAACATAAAATGGATACAAATATTTGAATTGGAGAGCGTATGGTACATGTAGTTCATAGTGCAATATGATTACTGCTATATGTATGTTTTTTGTTATCAAGATAATATTTAAATTATTGTATAACTTGACAACAATCATATTCAAATAAGGAAAATTGATTCAAATTTAGTCTATATGGTAGACGACAATATATATGTTCACATGGTGGAGTAAAATGTTCATATATGATGGAAGATCAAAATGTATGACTACATCAATTATAAACCGCAAGGTCACCTAACGATATATTCGAATTCAACATAACGTGGATTCAAAAATTGAAATTCAAGGTCATGGCATCTGTAATCATATAAAAAGGGACATTACTATTTCTTTGGTGAGAATTGATTTGTTTTTTGTTGTTGTTGAGGGAAGTGCGAATCGATTTGGTACTGTGTAGGGTAATCTTGTTCTCCCGATTTTTTTACATTTTTCTTGTAGTTTTTTCAATGGCATCTATAGCAATATAGTAAAAGGGGACATGACTCTCTTGTGTCTTGTAAGAATTGTTTTTTTACATGTTAAGTTTGTTCTGCCGAACAAGGAATCCGCACCTTGTTATCCCGAAATTTTCAAGCTCGAGTATCTTTTGTCTCACCTGCTTTGAAACTCCCGCTTCTTCAACCCGCGCCGCGCCTTGTTATCCCGAAATTTGGATGCGCGCGAGAACTCCCTCCTCATCCGAAATCGCTCCCGCAGCCCAGACACGTGTAATCCCCCTTCTACCCCTCAGCCGGAAATGAAGCTCCACGTCGCGGTGTGAAAACCGGTGGGGGTACGCTGGTAACTTACCCTACATTCCGGACAAGCGCATCCCTAAGCTTGGCTCCCCCTCCCCCTTCGCCCCCCATTCGTACACTAAGGCCGCCAAAACCCGCGAAACGCCATGCTCCTCCGTCGGCCTCCTGACCGCCGCCCAGCCGGAGACTCTTCCTCGACTACATCGTCCACCGCAACAGCTCGCCGTCCCTCATCCATCACACCGGATGAGGATCCGTTGTCAATCTCGTCGTCCCGCCGGATCAGCCGCCCCGTCCTCCACCTCCAAGGAGTTGCCCCAACGTTCGTCTCGTCTATCGCGCCACCTCAATCCCCACAGCGCCGTCTTAACCTGCCCCACCGGAACCGCAACACCCTCACCAATTCCTCCGATGAAGCCGAGGCCAACTAGGCGCCACCAAGGAGGTTCTGCACTCATTGCTGCATTTTATCTTTTATTCGATCTCACGGGGCTGCCGGTGCTTGATACCGAGCAGATATGGTGTGTCTCCATCGACGGCGCCGTCACCGGCCACATCATCCACGGCGTCTCTCCCCCATTTCGTTGCTTCCTCGGCGGCGACTTCCACAACGGCACTAGCTGCAGCTGCTCCGGCTCTCGCTCGCGCTGCGGCACTGTTCTTGCTGTCGGTCGCGCTGTTGCACTGCTCCTGCTTTTGTTTGTGCTGCTGCTCTGCTCTTGCTCTCACTTGCGCTAATGCTGCTGCACGACCTCCGACAGCTATAGGAGTTGCTGCTTTAGCACTCACTCGCGGTGCTACTGCATGACTTGCTCTCTGCTAGTGCATTCCCTTCTCGAGCGTCTGCTGATTTAGATTGCTACTTCTCTGCTACTAGTGCTCGAACGCCCTAAACATCTATTGCAATGCTCTGTTACTAGTTCAATTAGTTTCGACAGTAAAATTCAGTTTCGATTGTGAAGTTCATTTTCTTTAGTTAAGTTCAGAGTGAACAGTAGTTACAGCATTTGTTGGAGCGGCCGTGGCGCGGCTGATGCGTTTTACATCTAGCACTTTTTGGTGATGTATTTTACATCATCTATTGCAGATGATATTAGGGTCCCACTTCAGATTAACGTTGTCTGTCTTGTCATGCTTCAGCCTAGTCGCCGTACACCTTAGCGGAGCTGCTCCAACGATGAAACCATCCATCACAGCAGAGCAGTACCCTCGACACCGTTTCCAGAGGCCTCGGATCTTCTTCCCCGCCTCCAACAGTCACACCAGCATCATCACCATCCTCCACGTCCAACCCAATGATGCTGAGGTCCACAAGGCTATGCCAAAGAGGTTGTACACTCGTCGCATCAGTTTGTTTCTCCATTTGTCTGTTCTTCCTATTCATGTGAGCCAAACACCCAGGTTGACTAAAATCCTATGTTTCCAAATGCTCTCTTTTGCACGTGCATTCCTATCCTATTCCTGTGTTTTTCCTGTCCCTGCGTTTATAGAATCCGCCAATTCTAAGGAGCCCTTACAGATTTACTTCATTTTCAGATAGGCGTCAAAGAAAACTCTGTGTGTTATGTCCTGCTCCTACCGTGCCGTCATCCACCCCACCCGAGGTGCACCATCGACAGAAGCGTTCACTGTAGCAGAGATACCCCCTCCAGACTTCCTTTCGCCGCCTCAGATCATCTTCCCCATTGCCGGCAGCCATGCCAACTGCATTACCATCATCGACTGAGCAGATGAACCTCAGGACTACACAGTTCTAGAAGAGAGGTCGCAGTCTTTCGTGTTTGCTTACATTATACATCGGTTATTATTACCTGCTACTTTATCGTTCAATCTTGAGTTTTGAATTGCCCATGGGTCTCATATCGAGCCAGCAACGAATAGCATCTGTCTACTATCTGGTTCATCTGGGGTCTTCTATGTGGTTCATTTTGGGTGGGCAACAAACAATAGATGATCCATTGTCTATCTTTTTAAACTGAAGCTATAATCTACCTGCTATCATTAGTTTTGGATCCATCCACTCATTTGCTACCATCAGTCTTGATTTTTGCATGCACCTCTTAGGCCTTACAAAATCTAACTATTTTTTTATTATGCATGTCAGATATTGTAGACAATCGTACTGAACATGTAGAGAAAAAGAGAAGACCGTTGCGTGCGAATATAATGTCATGCAGACGCCAATCATGCCTGTTTACCACCTGATGTGTTTGCTCTAACCTGGCATGCTGATGTTGGTCATATCATGCATATGGCGCCTTGTATTGCTTACATTATACATCTTATATGTCATCAGCTTAGTTTAGATTTGCTTTGTGTGAATGCCACCTGTTTGGTTTCTATATCATACTCCCACCATTCCTAAATATTTGTCTTTTTAGAGATTTCAACAAGTGACTACATACGGAACAAAATGAGTGAATCTACACTCTAAAATATGTCTATATACATCCGTATGTGGTAGTCCATTTGAAATCTCTAAAAAGACAAATATTTAGGAACAGAGGGAGTATATGGGAATTATGCAATGCCATCTTCTTTAGCCAGGCATCATATATGTGAATCATGCAATGCCATCCTGTTTAGCCAGTCATCGTATATGTGAATTGTATCATGCCATATTTTTTTCCATAATGTATTCCATTTGTCAACAATGTTTATACATTCATCTACTCTTCCTGTGCATCAGCCATTTGAGTCGGTCATGGGAAAATCTGGAGTGAAAACAAGGTCTTCTGAGCAGTCTGTGCTACCTGTCGATGCAGATTTCTTGCTGGTTACAGATAGCTCCTCAGAGGAGGATTCAGAGAGAGATGACCAGTCGTATCCCCCCCCCCCGAGGTGCATGCTCTACTTGGCTGGGTTATATTGCTCATATCATGCATATGGTGTCTTGCATTGCCATGCCATCTGCTTAGATTAGACATGCTTTGTGTGAATGCCTCATGTTTGCTTTCTATATCAGATATGTGAATTATGCAATGCCATGTTTTTCAGCCAGTTATCATATATGTGAATTATGCACCGCCATGGAGCCAGGCATCATATATGGGAATTATCTCATGCCATCTTTTTTTCATTACGTATTCCATTTGTCGACAATCTATGTATATTGAACTAATCTTCATGTGTATCAACCATTTGAGCCGGTTATGGAAAAATCTGGAGTGAAAACAAGGTCTTCAGAGCAGGCGATGGTACCTGTTGAAGCATATATCTCGATGGTTACAGGGAGCTCCTCAGAGGAGGATTCAGAGACAGATGACCAGTCCTATATCCCACCTGAGGTGTATGCTCTAAGTTGCAATGTTTATATTTCTCATATGATGCATATGGTGTCCTGCATTGCTTAGTTTAGACATCATATGCACAATATTGAATTCTATCTGCTTAGTTTAGGGATCATACATGCGAGTGCCAGCTGCTTAGTATATGAATCAATTATGTCAATTATATCATTTCATCCTGTATACTTACACAATATGTATGTGAATTATTTCAGCCCAACCTATTTTAGAAAGACATCATATAGTTTTGTCACGCCATCCTGTTTAGGTACTCATCATATGTTGAATTATGCCATTATATCATGTTAAGTTATCCATCATATATCTGAAACTGTGTCATGCTATCCTGTTTAGTTAGGCATCATATATGTGAAATTGTGTCATGTTGTCCTGTTTGGTTAGACAACATATATGTGAATTACCACATCTGTCTATCATACAATGTCTGTACGTTCAATTTCTTTTCTTGTTTATCAGCCATTTGAATTGGAGGGGGTGATGGCAGTATCAAAGGGAGAAAAAACCCGTTCTTCACAAAAGACAGTGCTACCCGTCGATGCAGATAGAACCATGGTTGTACTGGCCCACAAACTAGCCCCACCACACATAATCAGGACTCTTCCAGATTGCACACTTACACCGTTGGGCAGAGAACCAGCTACAACCCATCTAACCGCAACCCCAGCGGATAGTAACCCACTTATAGTTGACAAAGCACCATGTCCACCACAGAGTACCCCCACACGAGCAGTTTGTAAAGCTACTGCAGTGCCCAAAGCACGAAGACCACCACAGCTAACCCAAACTCCACGTTTAAAGCAGAAGAGCAACTGTTCTCAGGTCAGATCCGTAGCTATGGTCCATACTCCTTTGCTGTTGCATCACTGTATTTACTCATACCAACTACTTTCGAATTTGAAGGATCCAATTGAAACTCCAATGGCGCAACAGGTATGTTTTAAACCTATTTCTTTAACTGGATTGCTGTTCTAACTTCTTGCTCTATGTTGATTTCAGTTTAAGTTGTATAAACAGTTATCTTCTCATGTGATGCACATTACAAGTGCTGCCAATGTTGTGTAGTTTCTCACACTTATATTCTGTCTATGCTGTTGTGTCTTAAAAATATATGAGTTGAACTGTGTCTCTATCTCGATTAGGGAACATAAACTAGAATGATATGGACAATACAGTGACCATAGTACATAGATATATGTTTATTTCACGCTGTTATCATGTCCACCTTACTACTGAACCGGGTTACCAAAATGAGTTTTGTATACTACAAGCTAAACCTGTGATGTGTCTGCTTGTTTCTCTTGTAGTATGCAAACAGAATATTGGAGAAGAGCACCCCACTATGTAATGGTAGAGAAAGTAATGCAGATAAGGTTCAAGATAGTGAGACAACCCTGTTGGTCTCCAAGAAAGGTGATAAAAACGATCTTGTAGATAGTGAGAAAACCCCAAGTCCTGCATTGATGTAGTGTTCGAGTTACTGGCCAGTACCGCTGGCACAAGCTCTTCGAACTCGCTGCCTGAATCACTTCGGCTTCTTCAGTCTCAGCTACAAGCTGAAAGGCATCAGTCAGCTGTGCTGCGGCAAGAAGCCAAAGGACTGAGGAAGTCCCTGCAGAATTCAGATGCATACTTTCTTGTGAAACAACAAGCGCTGGAGGATTTAAGCGCCAAACAAGAGAAAGTTAATAAGCTTGCTAAGCATGTTGCCAGCATTATGGGTACCCAGGATATTGTTTCTTGAACTCTTCTGAAGTGGTTTCAGTTCTGGACTTGTTTTCCTACAGCATTTACATGCTGCTTTGTTCCCTATATTTGCACTGGTGGCGAACTTTGATGCCCAGTGGATGTAATATGTGTAATAGCCGTGATAGCCTAGCATAAGTTGCTTGCTTATTTATTTCCTTGTTGTCTTGTTTATTTGTTTGCTTGTAGTCAGTGCAGTTCTTTTTTCGCGGTTTGCTAGTGGCTGCAATAACCTATTTTTTAAAACTAGGCCACAATAACCATGGGCTAATATTTACTGTAGTGACACTGGGCCTCCTACGGGTCGTAGAAACAGTGTGCCCTCTACAGGCCGTAGAAACAGTAGGCCTTCTACGAGCCGTAGAAACAATGGGCCTTCTACGGGTCGTAGAAACAATGGGCCTTCTACGGGTCGTATCATCAATGGGCCTTATACGGGCCGTATGATCGATTGGCCAAACATGGGCCAATAACAGGCCGCATTATGGCCGTAAACGGGCTAGAGTTGGAATCGTCCGTTCATGGGCCGACCATAATAGGCCATCGTTAATAGGCCTTATTTGATGACGCTATGAAAACGTATTAACGGACCACAAACGGGACGACTGTAACCACAGGCTGAATTTGGCCCACAAGCAGAAAATGACAGTAACGAGCCGTAAGTAAAGAATGCTGGAAATGAGCCCAAGAATAAATGGGCTCTGAGAAGGCCGAAAGATAACATGGGCTGGAAATGACCCAACGGAATAACGGCCCGTTAATGGGTATAAAGTGATACACTGTTCATTACGGGCCAGTTTCACCACGGGCCGTTAATGGGTGTAAAGTGATACATTGTTCATTACGGGCCAGTTTCACCACGGGCCGTTAATAGGCCAAGAGTTACATAGGGCCTCATATGGGCCAAAAGACATCATGGGCCATACATGGGCCAGAAGTGAAAATGGACTGGAATCATATTGGATGGCCCAGATGACGCTACTGGGCCTAATTCGGATAGGGCATAACGGGCCTTGGGTTAGCGGGCTGTAAATGGGCTATATGCGAACAGGCTGTTAACAGGCTTTCCATGGGTCGGCCCACCACCTTTTGAACAAGTCAAACGGGCCGGCCTTTTCACAGGAATGGGCCTCTGTTGGGCCGTGCCACGTGTCGACGTATCATAGGTGCCTTCTGTCCAATGAGTGGATGACATTTGTCCCAACGATGAGCCGACACGTTTTTCCTCCAGCCAATGATGATTTTACACGTGGAAAATCCGCATTGGTCGGGGTTGTTAACGGGTTATCGGATCCAAAACCCGACCCGATAGCTTAACGGCGTTCCGTTATGGTGGATGCTACGTGTCGGTCACCCTTGACGAAAGCACTTTTGTGACACACGATTTATCGTCATGGAAGTGCACACTTCCATGATGATAATTTTGGTAATGTCATGGAACACTTCTACGATAGCACAGGTATGACTATCTTGATTCTGTCATAAAATCGTCATGGATGTACATGCATGACAAAAAACGCGACCTACTGTGACAAACATGTATCATCACGGAAGTGTATTTTTTTGTAGTGAAGCTTCTTGCGTTTAGCAGCAGTAAGCGTATCAGGGAGCACAAACTTCGAATCCAGACGCTCCGCGCGATAACCCGACAGTGGTTTTTAGTTGGCTGGAGTCGTATCTCGGCAATAGAACCAGGTGTGATTCCAATCTTTGGGATGACTCGGTAAGACTATTAAGGAAAAGACGGCGCCCTGTCGGTGCTGAATTGAGATTCCACCAAGTTCCAAGTTAGGGCCATTGGTACACTCATTCTGGCAGTTCAGATAAAAGTACTCTCTGAAGAGTTCCACAGTCGGCTCTTCTTGAAGATACACCTCATAGAGAACTTGAAAATTGCAGATGTTGGATATGGAATTGGGTCCAATATCTTGAGGGTGAAGATTGAAAAAATGAAGAACGTCTCTGAAGAAATTTGAGCCGGGTGGTGTAAAATCCCGATTCATGTGGTCAGAGAAGACAATAACTTCACCATCTTTGGGATTAGGCTGTTCCTCGTCCGGTTCAGGTGCACGATATGACATAACATTTTTCCCTAGCAAAAATCCTATGGTGATGAATTCCTTCAAGGTATCTTCAGTGACTGTGGAAGGGACCCAGTTGCAGACAGTCGGTGCTTTTGACGGCATGATGATCAAATGACAAACTGAAAAGAAAGTAACGTGTCGGTTCAATTCAATGGTGAAATTAAAAGTTCAATGATGATGGTGTAAATGAGTAATGGCGGCTAAGTAAGGGCTAATGTCATATAAGAGAAAAGTGAGCCAGCGTAATAAGCAGCCATGACTACAGATATTTGAGAAATGCCAGAAACAGAATTGGCCAAGTGTTGATGCAAACAAGTTTCCTAATTTCTTGATATTATTCTGGATCAAATGGTGGTTCAAAATGGAAAATATTCTAGACCTAAAAATCTAGCACAGATGAGTTCGTGAGTTCTAAGGAGGCCTTTGTACCAGAAAAAGGGATCTATTGGTATCAAGAATGGGCACAAAACAACTACCGCACGAGTATATGTTCTTTTTGGATCAAGAAGAAGCTACAGTGGAAGAACTACGAAGAAACTATGATGAACTATGAAGAACACGCAGAAACCTAGAAACCCTAATGTGGATCTGAGGAGCAGGAAGGTAAAACACTTACATCCTCGGATCTTTTGCGGAGGGTCGCTGCCGTTCTCTAGACCGATTCAGGTTGATGTAGTGGCCAAGGTCGACGAAGAGGAGGTGCTCTGCGACGGCGGCGGACCTCGAGCAGCAGTAGGGTTGCGAGAGGAAGAAGACGAAGAGAGGGAAGAATGAGAAAGACCGGGTCGTGCCTATTTATAAGGGGATAAGCAAACAGGCAGGTGCGAAAATCGAGGAAGGCCCAAATAATGATTTATCCAACTAAATGAACGCGTCGATTCTTAGAAGACATTTAAGGATAAAGATCCGTTGAAGATGACATCATAGCAGACTTTCATGTTTTCAGAAGATGACGTCATGGCGGGTTATAGAGTTTTCACAGAAAGAGGGGGATAGATTTCGTCTAAGTGTTGAAGATTGACAAAGAACAAAGTTCAAGTCAACCTGGTGCCTAATGTTGGGGATATAGCTACCAGGTATGACCCACCCATAAGGGGCCGGGTCAACCCTAATGGTGGGTTAGAAGAAAAAGCCCAGTAAACATTCAAGATGAGAGTTTATTAAGACTCATAGAAGGCCTAAGCCCAGAGGCGGCTTAAGGCCCAATATTGTAAACCGCCATATGTGAGGAAATACTTGTAAAGAAAGGCATGTAAAGGAAGTCACCGAGCCGGACACGTTCTATGAGCCGGCCGGGACTCTGTAGACCACCATGCGTCAACCCATGTATATAAGGGGACGAACCAGCGGCAGCTTAGGGCAAGAAATGTCAGCGTTCTGGGAACGGGGGTCCCCAGACTTGCCTTCCTGCGGCCCGCGGCGTGGCGAAGCCAGCAGGTCGAACGGGCCATCTTCATCAACAAAGCATCCAAGACCCTCGCGAGGGTCCAAGCCTCGCGAGGCAGACGACGCAAGACCTCCTCCCGAGCGGCCTAGTCAGGCAGGCTCGCGAGGGGCAGAGATATCAATGCGAGGCAAACCTCACGAGGCTCTCGTGACGTGAGCCATGAGAATCGACACCAGGCGGGCGCTAGGCCGGCGCCAGCGTGCGCAGCGTCCTTGTTTCCTCTTTGGTCCAAAGGAGGCAAGCGCAGCCACAGAGTACCGAGGCCTCAGGCAAAGGTTACCGTTTCGGTGCAACAAGACCAAGACCATGGACTGCAAGATGGAGGTCATCGTGGAGCCCGAGAGACGGCGTCACCACCAGAGCCTTTCACAGGCGAAGACCGCTTTTGTCAGGATAGCTTGTACTAGCTGTCCCCCTTCAAATTAGCCCGACATTGTTGGCTCCCTTCCCGCTCAATGTTTGGGAAGAGGACCAGGGCCTCTATAAATAGGACTAGCCACCACCATAGTAGGGGATCGGATCGGATCTCATCTCATCTTAGCTTGAGGGAATCTACACACCACAAGCTCATATGCACAAGAACACCTCAGCCTCAGGAGGCTGTTCTTCCCCTTGTATTTTTCATCATCAGCCCAAGAGGCAATCCACCACCACCACACTTTAGTAGGGTATTACACCACAACGGTGTCCCGAACGAGTATAAACCCCATGTCTTTCTGTGTTGTGAGTTCGTCAAGTTTGTCCGCAAGATCTTAGCGAGCTAGAGCGTAGATCGACAGGAGGGAAAGACTTCGCACACACCCCAGTGTTCGAACCTTAAGGGTTAGCCGGAACTCCACATCCGACATTTGGCGTGCCAGGTAGGGGTGCGCCGGAGCTTCTTCTCCGCCAATCAGCTCTCCGGCGTTCACCGGCTACGATGTCTGGCGACCCAAGGGCCGGATCCGACCGCTGGGTAGCCTGGCCGGCCCGGACGGCGCCACCTGCCCATGAAGGTCTCGACCCCGCACCCCAAACGGCGCGGGCGCCACCAAGCTCCACCGGGCGTGGACAGCGCGGCCAGGCATCATCCACCCTCACCCCGCAGCAAGTACGAGCCGCGGCGAGAGCAGCGAGTCACTCCGTAGCAACGACACCGCACTCACGGCGGGAGCAAGCGAACATGCGGGCGGCACTCAAAGTGGCAAGGGAGCTCCTACGATGCAGGCTGATGGAGAGCGACCGGGACACGCTGCTTAAGCGTGTTGCTGAGCTGCTGGACACAGCAGCGTCGGGAGCACCACCCTTCTGCTATCGACTCCCCCCAGGCCACTGCAAGGTCGCGCGGTGAGCACTACAAAAAAAAGACACATCCGTGACATTTTGGGCCGAACGAATTTTTTTTCTGTCATACATATGACACTTCTATGACGATAATTGTGACAAAACCCGGTTTCATCATAGATGTGGTGGGCTCCTACTTCTATGACAAAAAATCATGACAGAAAATGGGCTTTTCCTCCTGGGCGGGCTGGAGACGCAGCTGCATGACATTATTTGGGCCGTCCATGACGGAAAAAACCGTGGTAGAAGCGAGGTTGAGGAAAATTTCGGGGAGTTCCCGATTACGGTGGGAGGTCGGGGGCCGAGCGATGCGCGTTTATCTCGTACACGTATGCGCGTGTGTGCGAGGCGTTGGCTCTAACTGAACCCGAGCGAGGCGTTGGGCTCTAACTAAACCCGAGCGATTGCACTGCAGGCTACACGTTACTGAACCCGAGCGATCAATCGGTGGCTGTTAACTGAACCCGATCGAGCGATTCCTTCGCTACTGCTGCTAACTAAAGCCGATCGATGCTGCTTCTGGGATGAACAATGAGCGTTGTGGGGGGTTTGGATGAACAGGGAGCAGTGGCATTGCCTCTGGATGAACAGGACCTCGTGGTGTGGTGGAGGGCTGGATGAACAGTAGACAGTGGAGGGGTGGTTGAACAGGACCCCGTGGTGTGGAGGGCTGGATGAATAGTAGACGGTGGAGGGGTGGTTGAACAGTAGCCGGTGGAATAGTGCGTGGTGGAGGATGGATGAACAGGAGCCCGTGGAGGCTGGAGGAGGTCGACGGTGGAGATGAACAGTATCCCGTGGAGTCCCGTTTTGCGGTACGCCGCACCCCTCCTGATGAACAGGACCCCCGTTTCGACCGTAGCGCTCCAGCACAAGTCTGTTTCGTCCGTTTTGCGGTACGCCACACCCCTCCCGATCAACAGGACCCCTGTTTCGACCGTAGGAGGTCCGTTTCGTCCGTTTTGCGGTACGCCACACCCCTCCCGATCAACAGGGCCCTCGTTTCGACCGTAGGAGGTCCGTTTCCTCCGTTTTGTGGTACGCCAGACCCCTGCCGATCAACAGGACCCCGTTCAGGCCTTGTTTCCATCGCCTGTTCCGTCCAAGCCCTCCCGATGAACATGACCACGCATTCCATTCCGACCAGCCGGTTGGCTCCCACGCGTTCCGTTGCCTCCCGATGAACACGACGCATTCTGTTGCCTCCCCATGAACACGACGACGACGCTATTTCTCCGTTCTGACCCAGCCATGTACACGAGCCTTGGCCATACGTATGCGCGAGTAGGCGTTCGAGACCCTGCCCGTATGTACGTACGTGGTCGTATTTTCTTTCTTGCACCCTGGCCGTTGTACGTACGTGTACATGCTACGTGCACGCCTCTACTACGACACGTGCACGCCTCTACATCGACCAATATATATGTACGTACACATTCGCGACCAGAATGACAACGCTACGTATGCTTCGACTTGGTTGGTCCCAATTGTCAGGCACGTCCTTGCGTGCGAAGATGTAGCTGGTGGGTCCTAGCAGTCAGGGGGCGAATCGTTTTGTTTTTTGCCTGTATGCACTTCCTTGCGTGCGAAGGTGTAGCTGGTGGGTCCCAGCAGTCAGGGGGGGAACATTTTTTCGTGAAATACGGTGGCCCGTCCAGTGGGTCCCCGCTGTCAGGTGGAGGAATAATTATTTTGCACGTAATAAGGAGGCACTTCCTTGCTGCGGCCGTGGACCCAGCTATTAGCCTCTCCACGTACAATCCACGTCCGACGAAAGCCGTTCCTTGACCACGTTGACCACACCGCACCGAGAGCACCAGGGCAGTGGACGACGGCGAGGCCTAGGAAAGGGACGACGCGGAGCTGGGGAAGACGCGGTAGTGGATGCCCATGCGTAGAGGAGTATGAGGGTTCACTGGTTCGCTGCGGTGTGAGGCTGCCGTCGTCGCAGAATAATAGGGGGTGTGGGTGAGTAGAGGGATGGCCTAGCCAGCGGTGGGAGTAGTAGGGGGCGGTGAGGCCTCTGCCGCATCGCAGCCGGCCACGGGAGGCAGGAGCACGAGGCACGACCGGCGCTGGTTTGGGCGGCTGGAGCAAGAAGACCAGAAGTTGAAGAAGCACTACGGCCGTTGGATGGACATCGTACGGCCACTGGAGCTAGAATCATGCATATATTGACTAAGTTGACAAAGCCCTCCGTGCCCGTCAACTTAGTAGGCCCACAAGTCAGCCTGCCACTATACTGGATTCCAGCTAACAGGGGGAGTATTCATTTTTTGTGCGTAATAAGGAGGCACTTCCTTGCGTGCGAAGATATAGCTGGTGGGTCCGAGCTATCAGCAGCGGTAATGTTTTTGTCGTGAAATACAGAGGCCCTTTCGGTGGGTCCCTAATGTCAGGTGGAGGAATCATTATTTTGCGCGTAGTAAGGAGGCATTTCCTTGCGTGCGGCCGTGGACCCAGCTGTCGGCCTCTCCACGTACAGTCCAGTTTAGATGCATGTCGGTCGTTGACCACATTGACCAGGCCGTGCTGAGAGAACCAGGGTGGTGGACGACGGCGAGGCCTAGGAAGGGAACGACACGGAGTAGGGAAGACTCGGTAGTTGTTTCCCATGCGGAGGGGAGTACGCCTGTACGACGGTTTACTGGTTCGTCTGCCGTCGCCGGAGAATAACAGCAGGTGTGGGTGAGTAGAGGGATGGCTAGGCCAGCGATGGGAGTACGGTGGGGTGGTGAGGCTTGCGGGGCAGCACAGCCGGCCGCGGGGAGGAGGGAGCAGGCAGTCCTCCCGTCCGCGCTTGTTTGAGCGGGTGGAGCAGGAAGAGCAGAGATTGAAGAAGCACGACGACCGTTCTATGGACATCCCACAATCACTGGTTGTGCATCAACCTCTTTTTTAGGAAAGCCTCAAATCTGTGGAAAACAACATGCAACCCATTTGCTAATTCTTAAGGTTTTTTTGGAGCCCATATTCTTTTTGTTAGCATTACAACCCATATTGTGACCACGGTTAAAAAATTATACGAAATTTTGCATATTTCGGTGCAGTCCGAACTGTTTTTAATCCCAAAATTTCGACTCACATTCAAACTGGTTTTAAAAATAAATGTATATCAATATAAAATCCAACAAATTCTCCACGCATAAAAATTAATGTAATTTAAAATCTCAAAATGAAAAAAAAGATATTTGAAACTAATTGCCGGTTTGATGTGTTTTAAAAATGTACAACCCATTTCTCATTACTGATGGGCCATTTTCTCGGCCAGCCGAATGATAGCTCTCCTCGTCTTGAAAGATTTGCAGCCCAACAGGCCTGACATAGCGACTTACTTGGCAAATCACAAAAAAACTGGGTTGTGGCCGTGGACCCAGCTGTCAGCCTCTCCACGTATAGTACTCTTCTGATGGAAGTCGTTCCTTGACCACGTTGACCACGCCGCGCGGAGAGCACCACGGTGGTGGACAACGGCGAGGCCTAGGAAAGGGACGACATGGAGCCGGGAAAGACGCGGCAGTGGAAGCCCGCGCGGAGAGGAGTACGAGGGTTCACTGGTTCGGCTGCGGTGTGAGGCTGTCATTGCCGCAGGGCCTGGCCAGCGGTGGGAATAGTAGGGGGCGGTGAGGCCTCCGCGGCAGCACAGCCGGCCACGGGAGGCAGAAGCATGCGGCACGACCGGCGCTGCTTTGGGCGGCTAGAGCAAAAAGACCAGAGGTTGAAGAAGCACTACGGCCGTTGGATGGACATCGTACGGTCACTGGAGCTAGAATCGTTCATATTGACTAAGTTGAAAAAGCCCTCCGTCCCCGTCAACTTAGTAGACCCACAAGTCAGCCTCCCACAATGGTGGGTCCCAGCTTGGAGGGGGGTATTCATTTTTTGTGTGCATAATATATAGCTGGTGGGTCCGACATGTCAGCGGGGGGAACGTTTTTTTTCGTGAAATACAGAGGCCCTACCGGTGGGTCCCAGCTGCCAGGTGGAGGAATCATTATTTTTCGCATACAGTCCACGGCCGATGGATGTCGTTCGTTGTTCGCGTTGACCAGGCCGCGCCGAGAGCACCATGGCGATGGACGATGGCGAGGCCTAGGAAGGGAACTTCAGGGAGCCGGGGAAGACTCGGCAATGGTTGCCCACGCGGTGGGGAGTACGAGGGTTTATTGGTTCGGCTGCCGTCGCCGGAAAATAACAGGAGGTGTGGGTGAGTAGAGGAATGGCCTGACCAGCAATGAAGTAGGGTGGGGCGGTGCGGCCTGTGCGGTAGCACAGCCGGCCATGGGAGGCGGGAGTAGGCAGTCCCATCGGAGCTGGTTTGGGCGACTGGAGCAAGAAGATCAGATATTGAAGAAGCAGCACGGCCGTTGGATTAACATCCAATGGTCACTCCTGCTAGAATCGTTTGTGGACTAAGTTGACAAAGCCAAACTACATGTCAACCTAGTAGACCCACAAGTCAGCCTCCAAATCTGTCCCAAACAGCATACATCCCGAAATTTCTAGCCAGATTCGAATTAATTTTAAATCTAAATATACCTTAATTTAAATTCAATGAAATTTTACCCGCACAAAAACAATGAAATTTAAAATATCAAAATCCAAAAGAAAACAGTATTTTGGAACTAATTGCCTGTTTGCTGTATTTTTTCATTTTACAGCCCATTTCTTATTACTTATAGCCCATTTTCTGGGCAAAATGCATCCCTCCTCGTCTTGAAAGATTTCCAGCCCAGCAGGGCGTAGAAAAGCAGGTAGGCCTACGTTGGTTATTCTGCAAAAAACAAAATAGCTGGCTAGCCATTTTCAGAAAGGAAAAAAGCAAACTGGGCTGGTCATGTGCTAAACATATGAAATAAAAGCCTGGGCTAGACGGGCCACGGGTCCCGCACAACCCAGTTGATACCCTTCTCCGTCCCAAAAAACAAAATTACTACGCGCGCTGCTGGGTCCCTACTGTCATCCTCACCATGTACAGTCATCTCCTTATTCCTCTCGGTTGTTGACCATGTTGACAACACCGGAGGGTGGCGCCGCGGCGAGCGAACCAAGGCGAAGGACGATGGTGAGGCCTCGGACAGGAACGAATAGGAGCCGGGCAAGGTCACAGCCAGCTGATACGTGTCCAACGTATATATAATTTTTGATTGCTCCATGCTATATTATCTACTGTTTTGGACTATATTGGGCTTTATTTTCCACTTTTATATTATTTTTGGGACTAACCTATTAACCGGAGGCCCAGCCCAGAATTGTTGTTTTTTTGCCTATTTCAGTGTTTCGAAGAAACGGAATATCAAACGGAGTCCAAACGGAATAAACCTTTCTGGAACGTGATTTTCTTCCCGAATATGACCCAGGAGACTTGGACCCTACGCCAAGGAAGCTTTGAGGTGGGCACGAGGTAGGGGGCGCGCCCTATACCCCCAGGCACGCCCCCACCCTCGTGGGCCCACCGAAGCTCCACCGACGTACTTCTTCCTCCTATATATACCTACGTACCCCTAAACGAACAGATACGGAGCCAAAAACCTAATTCCACCACCGCAACTTTCTGTATCCACAAGATCCCATCATGGGGCCTGTTCTAGAGCTCTGCCGGAGAGGGCCGTCATCACGGAGGGCTTCTACATCACCATAACCTCTCTGATGAAGTGTGAGTAGTTTACCTCAGACCTTCGGGTCCATAGTTATTAGCTAGATGGCTTCTTCTCTCTTTTTGGATCTCAATACAAAGTTCTCCCCCTCTCTTGTGGAGATCTATTCGAGTAATCTTCTTCTTTTTGCGGTGTGTTTGTTGAGACCGATGAATTGTGGGTTTATGATCAAGTCTATCTATGAATAATATTTGAATCTTCTCTGAATTCTTTTATGTATGATTGGTTATCTTTGCAAGTCACTTCGAATTATCCGTTTGGTTTGGCCAACTAGATTTGTAGTTCTTGCCATGGCAGAAGTGCTTAGCTTTGGGTTCGATCTTGCGGTGTCCTTTCCCAGTGACAGAAGGGGCAGCAAGGCACGTATTGCATCGTTGCCATCGAGGATAACAAGATGGGGTTTATTTCATATTACATGAATTTATCTCTCTACATCATGTCATCTTGCTTAAAGCGTTACTCTGTTTTTAACTTAATACTCTAGATGCATGCTGGATAGCGGTCGATGAGTGGAGTAATAGTAGTAGATGCAGAATCGTTTCGGTCTACTTGGCACGGACGTGATGCCTATATACATGATCATGCCTAGATACTCTCATAACTATGCTCAATTCTGTCAATTGCTCAACAATAATTTGTTCACCCACCGTAGAATACTTATGCTCTTGAGAGAAGCCACTAGTGAAACCTATGGCCCCCGGGTCTATTCTCATCATATCAATCTCCATCACTTTAATCTTGATTTGCTTTTTTACTTTGCCTTTTACTTTTCACTTTGCATCTCTATACCAAAAATACCAAAAATATTATATCTATCAGATCTCACTCTTGTAAATGACCGTGAAGGCATTGACAACCCCTAATCGTGTTGGTTGCGAGTAGCTATAGTTTTGTGCAGGTACGAGGGACTTGAGCGTGGCCTCCTACTGGATTGACACCTTGGTTCTCAAAAACTGAGGGAAATACTTACGCTACTCTACTGCATCATCCCTTCCTCTTAGGGGAAATCCAACGCAAGCTCAAGAGGTAGCACTAGCCGTGGGAGGCGGGAGCAGGCGGTCCCGCCGGCGCTGGTTTGGCTTTGGCGGCTCGAGGAAGAAGAGACTGAAGAAACGCGACAGACGTTGAATGTCAATCCAACGGTCAAGGTTGGCACAATCGTTTGTTGACTAAGCGGACACCAAGTAGCATACTTTTTTATATATAGAAAGAAAATCAAAGACTTGGGAAGGCGTACAGAATAAGCGAGTGTACTATTAAAGAGATGTTGCCGAGTTTTAGAAAAAAGAAAGACGTGTTCCTGTAGCTGGTTCGAATCCAAACCTAGACTATGACTATCTATGCTACTCTTCAAGTAATGAAACTGACATATCCAACGTTCGCTTCTCCTCTTCTCTACTTACTCTACCTAGCATCAGAATCTCTAGCCGCAGCAACCATGTCCGCTGGCTGCTCGTCCACCTGATCTTCAGCAGGCAACAACCATATATGCGCCAAGTCGCCACCGTACCATCGCCTGTGGGTCTCATCACACCCTCGCCGGCATGCGCACCGTAGCCGATTGCTCATCGCAACCCGCTGTCGTTGGTGTGGTGCCACTACTGCAAATCATGCAGAGTCATCCGCCGCGTCTCAACCACAATCCGCAACCCTGGCCGAGTCTTCTACAAATGCCTGAATCATGGGGTAGTAATATGTTTAAGTGTTGTTCTGCTGCTTTCAGTTGCTGATTTTTTTAATACTTTGGTTGATGATCTTCCAATTTGATTCGTGCAGAAAAGGGAAGATTCGTGTGATTTCTATTTCTGGGAAGTTGCTGATGTGGGGGAATGCAACTACGCTGATTATTTGGTTAGCCGAGGACTCCCAATACCAGCAGGTTGGGGTGTTGGACAAGTAACTGAAGGAACGACAGACAAGGAAGATGTAGAGCAGAAGGTTAAAGATGCAGTTCCTCTGATCATGGCCAAGCAATAGCTACTGAACGGCCTTGACAGCAATGAGGAGATGAAAGAGCTTGTGAATATAATGGGCAAAATCGATGTGCTCTGTAGGATGATTGTCTCTTTATTTGCAGTGTATGTAGCACTCATGATGTATTCAGTGGCTACAACATGAGCACTTTGCTGAAACTAGTAATGAATGAAACCTGTGTAGCAGGCTGAGCGTAGTGTTGTGAACATCTAATGATTTCTACTAACGGAAATCAGGGGGTATCCCCTTTTGCTCATATAAATAAATAAATAGCAGAGGCCCTGTCGGGTCAGCTTTGTTCCCATTCGAAGACGTCGAACAAATTGCAGTCCAACATCAAACTATGTCATCAAATTCAAGTTTCACAGCCAAATATGAGTACAACTAAACAACAATGTCATCATGTTTTAGTTGTCATACAATCACCAAACACAAATCAGCATACATAACAAGTGATGTTCTCACAGCAAAATACTAAACAACATGTTCATCAGGTTTCAGTTGTCATAGCAAACACAATTTCACATAGTAGATAAAAAACGTCTTCTGACAG
Organism: Triticum dicoccoides; assembly: GCF_002162155.2. NCBI lineage: Eukaryota > Viridiplantae > Streptophyta > Magnoliopsida > Poales > Poaceae > Triticum > Triticum dicoccoides. Next base: position 158,628,955 of record NC_041386.1, on the reverse strand, counting down.
GCAAATACGACAAAAGCAATGTAATCATCATCCGCAGCAGCAGCATCAACATCTTCGCCATGTGTATCAATCTGAATCGTAATTCCCCATGGTGTCATCTTCTTCTTCGTCCTCAACGTCCTCGAATGTTGGCTTCTTCTTGATCAACTCTTGTATGTCCACAGCATGACAGGCAATCTTTTCGCCGGCGTCATTGACGTGATGGTTCTCCAAGATATTAGGAACATCCATGTTATCTTGTACATCAGGAGCAGTGTAAGAATCATCTTCTTGTGCATCTTCATTAAACGAATTCCTCTGCTCAAACCTTTGATACTCTCCAGTCATCGCTACGTGCAAATGTGTTTTCCAAGAAAAATATCTACGTTGCTTGATTTTCCAAAATAAAAGGCTCGTTGGTCTGGTACGCCGCCTTGACATTGATGGATTTGAAATAATCATCAGTTCTGGGTTTTGCGATCCTGAAAAACAAGTTATACCAACGACAACACGACAGAACCACACACTGATGATCCTCGAAACTGGAGATATACTGCAACTGAACAATGTCTGTTATGTTAGCATACATTTTAGTTGTCTCTTTGTCATACGTATCCATGCTCATGATGGCACTGTTTTGTGTCTTCCTGCCTTCGTCTCGTGCAAGGGTGTTGTAGGGCACATCTCCAACAACGCAAGATTCATAATGTCTTACCCGAGTATCAGGACCCATTGCTAGTGAGTAAAGGGCATCATCAACTGCCTGCCCATCCTCCCGCATCTTCTTAACCTATGGTTAGAAAATAGACAAGCTGATCATCTTATGTACTCAATATATTAAAAAAACTGACAGTGCACTTCAAAAGCTTACATGGTTCTTGAACCATTTCGCAAATCCTTCCATAACCAATTTGTCAATGTTTCTTGGATTTTGCGGCAGTAACTCCTCTTTGTAGATGCTGCACAACATAGTGATCGCATCAAACATCTAAATATATAAGAATGTGCTGCAAGTTTAGTAGATTACGATGTATAAGCTGCAGTACTGCACTTACTTGATATAAGGTAGTATCTCAGGATAGTTATTCAACACATACCAAACCATTTGTCCAAACCTTTAGGTTTGTCCTCTTGTCGACTCCTCCCTGTAACTCGAACTGAATAATTGAAAACATTGAGCCCGGGATTGTCTTCACCCACCTCTTTGCTAAGTTGATCAGCTGTTTTAATTTATTTTGAGAAGAATGTCAACGCTTCTGTAGCAATGTAGGCCTCTGCAATGGAACCCTCGGGTCTAGCTCTGTTCCTAACATAGCCCTTGAAAGTGCCTAGCCGCCTTTCAATAGGGTACATCTAGCCATACTGTACTGGACCTCTAAGTAGTGCCTCATCAGGTAGATGGACAGCCAAATGCACCATCACATCAAAGAAGGCTGGAGGATATATCTTCTCAAGGTCGCATAGGATAGTTGGTATCTTGTCTCTAAGACGCTCCAAAGCATCTATCCTGATATTCCTACTGCAGAGTTCCCTGAAGAATTGTCCCAACTCTGCAACTGCTCTGTATAAGTCAGGGCGGCCCAGTCCTCTAAGGATAATAGGTAAAACCCTTTGAAGTAGGACGTGGCAGTCATGAGTTTTCAACCCTTGTACCTTGTTTCCATCTGCACTGACTCTCCTTTTAGGGTTGGAAGCAAATCCATGTGGGAATCTCACACGTGACAGGACCTCGCAGAATTCTTTTCTTTTTACCTTGTCCAAGACGTACACAGCGGGTGCCATATCCTGTAGTTTACCTTCATCTTGCACCTGCAAATCCTTTCTCATACCCAGGTGTGTCAAATCAATCCTAGATTTTAAGGTATCTTTCGTCTTGCCTTCAATATTAAGAAGTGTGCCGATAATGCTATCACATATATTTTTCTCGATGTGCATCACATCAAGATTATGCTGCAGATCCAAATCTTTCCAATACTCCAAGTCCCACAAAGTGGACCTGCGGGTAAACAATAATCTCTCTTCTACCCTGCCACACTTCCTTTTCCTGCTACCATTACCAGGATGGTTTCCTGGTGTAATATGCCTGACCTTCTCTAATTCCACTTGCAACTCATCGGCGGTGAGCCTCTTTGGCGCATCACGGTATTTTCTAGGATGCGGCTGGTCCTTGGCAAGGAAACGTTGGTGTCTAATGTAACAGATCTTGCTAAGTATTGCGTATGACAGCGGATTCCTGTCATAGCGAACACATGCATTGTTCCAGATCGTGACGAAGTCGTTTGGATCGAGGGAGTGGTGGATCTCATCCCACTCTCTCCGGATCCGGCCGGAGTAACTCCGGCGAGCTTGAGGACGAACTCCGGCGGGTGGCTCGGGCTCCGGCGAGCGTATGGGGCGGCACCGGCGGACAACGCCGGCGAGGCGGCGGAGCTCCGGCGTGGCATGAGGCACGAGCTCCAAGGCGGCAGCGACGACCGGCGGCGTGGAGGCGCGGGTGCTCCGACGAGCTTGCGCGGCGGCGGCGGTTGAGGCGGCGGCGAGCTTCGGCTGGCGGACGGCGAATGGCGCGGCGACCCAGCGCGGGAGGCGCGCAGCCGGGCGGCGGCGAAGAGGACGGGCCCCGCGGGCCAGGCACGGGCCTCGCGGGCCGGTGGGAGGCGAGGGCGGCGGGGCGCCAAGTGGCATGGTGCGATTGGGCGCGGGAGCGGCGGCGCTGAGGTGGCAGTCCCTCATTGGGCGAGGTGAGGTGGCCGGCTGGGTGGACGCGTTTGTCGGCGGGCGGACATGTCCGGCGGCGCGGAGAGAGGTAAGATCTAGGGTTTGTACCGCGATTTTTGGGGAGGGGATCACATATATATATATGTAGAGGGAGCTAGGAGAGTCCAAATGAGGTGCGGTTTTTGGCCACGCGATCGTGATCGAACGACCGAGGTGATGGAGGAGGTTTAAGTGGGTTTTGGACCAAATTGGAGGGGTGTTGGGCTGCAACACACACGAGGCCTTTTCGGTCCCTCGGTTAACCGTTGGAGCATCAAACGAAGGCCAAATGATACGAAACTTGACAAGCGGTCTACCGGTAGTAAACCAAGGCTGCTTGGCAAGTCTCGGTCCAATCCGGAAATGTTTAATCCCCACACACGAGAGGAAGGTAAAAATGACCACCGGAGGAGATAGGAGCGCCGGAATGCAAAACGGACAACGGGGAAAATGCTCGGATGCATGAGACGAACATGTATGCAAATGAAATGCACATGATGACATGATATGCAATGCATGACACGCAAGCAATGACAAGGCAACAACAACGAATAACTGGACGACACCTGGCACATCAGTCTCGGGGCGTTACAACACTCCACCACTACGAGAGGATCTCGTCCCGAGATCTAGAATGGCACCGGAGAGAAAACGGAAGAGAAAGAGAAGAGGTACAACTAAGTTTCTCCTTTGACAACCGAGTGAAACCAAAGAACCTTGAAAAGGTTGAGCAAAATGAAAGAAAGAAAGCAACGGAGAAGAACAAAGTTGAAAGCACTCCGTTAAGAAAGAGGAACAAGGAAGAACGAATTCTGACAACACTCCGGTTGAAAAGAGATGCAAGGCTTGATAAGGCTAAAAGAACTTGAGCAAAAGGGCACAACATTCCGGTTAAATGGATAGGCACGAAAAGAACACTATCCAAGATGATGAGAGAAAAGAGAAAACATCACCATGACTCCGGAACAAAAGAATAGAATGGAATGAGCGAAGGGAAACAAGGTCTTGAGGGAGCATGCTTACCACAAATGCTACAACGGAGTTGTTGGAAAACCAACAACAAAAAGAATAAGCTTGATATGGTCTTATGGAATACAACTCAAATTATGACGTGACAACCTGGCACTCACGGAAAAAAGAATTGGATTGGTATGAGCAAGGAGACAAGAAACTTATTTCACCGGAAGGATGAAATAAGAACTTGGGTCATTTATGAGCACCATAGGTAGCAACAATCCTTAGGGAACGCTCTAGGTGAAATATAACCCAAGATAATGCTGGAAATATGCCCTAGAGGCAATAATAAAAGGATTATTATTATACTTCCTTGTTCATGATAATTGTCTTTTATTCATGCTATAATTGTGTTATCCGGAAATCGTAATACATGTGTGAATACATAGACACCAACATGTCCCTAGTAAGCCTCTAGTTGACTAGCTCGTTGATCAACAGATAATCATGGTTTCCTGACTATGGACATTGGATGTCATTGATAATGAGATCACATCATTAGGAGAATGATGTGATGGACAATACCCAATCCTAATCATAGCACAAGATCGTATAGTTCGTTTGCTAGAGTTTTTCCAATGTCAAGTATCTTTTCCTTAGACCATGAGATCGTGTAACTCCCGGATACCGTAGGAGTGCTTTCGGTGTACCAAACATCACAACGTAACTGGGTGACTATAAAGGTACATTACAGGTATCTCCGAAAGTGTCTATTGGGTTGGCACGAATCGAGACTGGGATTTGTCACTCCGTATGATGGAGAGGTATCTCTGGGCCCACTCGGTAATGCATCATCATAATGAGCTCAATGTGATCAAGTGGTTGATCACGGGATCATGCATTACGGTACGAGTAAAGTGACTTGCTGGTAACGAGATTGAACGAGGTATTGGGATACTGACGATCGAATCTCGGGCAAGTAACGTGCCGATTGACAAATGGAATTGTATACGGGGTTGCTTGAATCCTCGACATCGTGGTTCATCCGATGAGATCATCGAGGAGCATGTGGGAGTCAACATGGGTATCCAGATCCCGCTGTTGGTTATTGACCGGAGAGTCGTCTCGGTCATGTCTACATGTCTCCCGAACCCGTAGGGTCTACACACTTAAGGTTCGGTGACGCTAGGGTTGTAGAGATATGAGTATGCAGTAACCTGAAAGTTGTTCGGAGTCCTGGATGAGATCCCGGACGTCACGAGGAGTTCCGGAATGGTCCGGAGGTGAAGAATTATATATAGGAAGTGCAGTTTCGGCCATCGGGAGAGTTTCGGGGGTCAACGGTATTGTACCGGGACCACCGGAAGGGTCCCGGGGGTCCACCGGGTGGGGACACCCATCCCGGAGGGCACCATGGGCTGAAGTGGGGAGGGAACCAGCCCCTAGTGGGCTGGTGCGCTCCCCTTGGGCCCCCCATGCGCCTAGGGTTGGGAACCCTAGGGGAGGGGGCGCCTCCACTTGCCTTGGGGGGCACTCCACCCCCTTGGCCGCCGCCCCCCCTAGGAGATCCCATCTCCTAGGGCCGGCGCACCCCTAGGGGGCCTATATAAATGGGGGAGGGAGGGCAGCCGCACCCTGAAGTCTTGGCGCCTCCCTCTCCCCTGCTACACCTCTCCCTCTCGCAGAAGCTCGGCGAAGCCCTGCTGCGGTGACTACTGCATCCACCACCACGCCTCGTGCTGCTGGATCTTCATCAACCTCTCCTTCCCCCTTGCTGGATCAAGAAGGAGGAGACGTCACGCTGACCGTACGTGTGTTGAACGCGGAGGTGCTGTCCGTTCGGCGCTAGGATCTCCGGTGATTTGGATCACGACGAGTACGACTCCTTCATCCCCGTTCTTTGAACGCTTCTGCTCGTGATCTACAAAGGTATGTAGATGCATCCGATCACTCGTTGCTAGATGAACTCATAAATGGATCTTGGTGAAAACGTAGGAATTTTTTTGTTTTCTGCAACGTTCCCCAACAGTGGCATCATGAGCTTGGTCTATGCGTAGTTCTCTTTGCACAAGTAGAACACAATTTGTTGTGGGCGTAGATGTTGTCAACTTTCTTGCCGCTACTAGTCTTATTTTGCTTCAGCGGTATTGTGGGATGAAGCGGCCCGGACCAACCTTACACGTACGCTTACGTGAGACCGGTTCCACCGACTGACATGCACTAGTTGCATAAGGTGGCTGGCGGGTGTCTGTCTCTCCCACTTTAGTTGGAGTGGATTCGACGAAAAGGGTCCTTATGAAGGGTAAATAGAAGTTGACAAATCACATTTTGGCTTTAATGTAGGTAAGAAAACGTTCTTGCTAGAACCCTCTTGTAGCCACGTAAAACTTGCAACAACAATTAGAGGACGTCTAACTTGTTTTTGCAGCAAGTGTTTTGTGATGTGATATGGCCAAAGTTGTGATGAATGATGAATGATATATGTGATGTATGAGATCATGTTCTTGTAATAGGAATCACGACTTGCATGTCGATGAGTATGACAACCGGCAGGAGCCATAGGAGTTGTCTTTATTTTTTGTATGACCTGCGTGTCATTGAGAAATGCCATGTAAATTACTTTACTTTATTGCTAAACGTGTTAGCCATAGTAGTAGAAGTAATAGTTGGCGAGCAACTTCATGGAGACACGATGATGGAGATCATGATGATGGAGATCATGGTGTCATGCCGGTGACAAGATGATCATGGAGCCCCAAGATGGAGATCACAGGAGCTATATGATATTGGCCATATCATGTCACTATTATTTGATTGCATGTGATGTTTATCATGTTTTTGCATCTTGTTTACTTAGAACGACGGTAGTAAATAAGATGATCCCTCATAATAATTTCAAGAAAGTGTTCCCCCTAAGTGTGCACCGTTGCGACAGTTCGTTGTTTCAAAGCACCACGTGATGAGCGGGTGTGATAGATTCCAACGTTCACATACAACGGGTCTAAGACAGATTTACACATGCAAACACTTAGGTTGACTTGATGAGCCTAGCATGTACAGACATGGCCTCGGAACACAGAATACCGAAAGGTCGAGCATGAGTCGTATAGAAGATATGATCAACATGAAGATGTTCACCGATGTTGACTAGTCCATCTCACGTGATGATCGGACACGGCCTAGTTAACTCGGATCATGTTATACTTAGATGACTGGAGGGATGTCTATCTGAGTGGGAGTTCATTGAATAATTTGATTAGATGAACTTAATTATCATGAACTTAGTCTAAAATCTTTACAACATGTATTGTAGATCAAATGGCCAACGTTGTCCTCAACTTCAACGCGTTCCTAGAGAAAACCAAGCTGAAAGACGATGGCAGCAACTATACGGACTGGGTCCGGAACCTGAGGATTATCCTCATAGCTGCCAAGAAAGATTATGTCCTACAAGCACCGCTAGGTGAAGCACCTGCTCTCCTTGCAGAACAAGACATTATGAACGCTTGGCAGACACGTGCTGATGATTACTCCCTTGTTCAGTGCGGCATGCTTTACAGCTTAGAACCGGGGCTCCAAAAGCGTTTTGAGAGACACGGAGCATATGAGATGTTCGAAGAGCTGAAAATGGTTTTTCAAGCTCATGCCCAGGTCGATAGATATGAAGTCTCCGACAAGGTCTTCAGCTGTAAGATGGAGGAAAACAGTTCTATCAGTGAGCACATACTCACTATGTCTGGGTTACATAACCGCTTGACTCAGCTGGGAGTTAATCTCCCGGATGACGCAGTCATTGACAGAATCCTTCAGTCGCTTCCACCGAGCTACAAGAGCTTTGTGATGAACTTCAATATGCAGGGGATGGAAAAGACCATTCCTGAAGTATTTGCAATGCTGAAATCAGCAGAGGTAGAAGTCAAAAAGGAACATCAAGTGTTGATGGTGAATAAAACCACTAAGTTCAAGAAAGGCAAGGGTAAGAAGAACTTCAAGAAGGATGGCAAGGGAGTTGCCGCGCCCGGTAAGCAAGCTGCCGGGAAGAAGCCAAAGAATGGACCCAAGCCTGAGACTGAGTGCTTTTATTGCAAGGGAAGTGGTCACTGGAAGCGGAACTGCCCCAAATACTTAGCGGACAAGAAGGCCGGCATCACGAAAGGTATATGTGATATAAATGTAATTGATGTGTACCTTACCAGTACTCGTAGTAGCTCCTGGGTATTTGATACCGGTGTAGCTGCTCACATTTGTAACTCAAAGCAGGAACTGCGAAATAAGCGGAGACTGGCGAAGGACGAGGTGACGATGCGCGTCGGGAATGGTTCCAAGGTCGATGTGATCGCCGTCGGCACGCTACCTCTACATTTACCTACGGGATTAGTTTTAAACCTCAATAATTGTTATTTAGTGCCAGCTTTGAGCATGAACATTGTATCAGGATCTCGTTTAATTCGAGATGGCTTCTCATTTAAATCCGAGAATAATGGTTGTTCTATTTATATGAGAGATATGTTTTATGGTCATGCTCCGATGGTGAATGGTTTATTCTTAATGAATCTCGAGCGTAATGCTACACATATTCATAGTGTGAATACCAAAAGATGTAAGGTTGATAATGATAGTCCCACATACTTGTGGCACTGCCACCTTGGTCACATAGGTGTAAAACGCATGAAGAAGCTCCATGCAAATGGACTTTTAGAGTCTCTTGATTATGAATCATTTGACACGTGCGAACCATGCCTCATGGGTAAAATGACCAAGACTCTGTTCTCAGGAACAATGGAGCGAGCAACCAACTTATTGGAAATCATACATACTGATGTGTGCGGTCCAATGAGTGTTGAGGCTCGCGGTGGCTATCGTTATGTTCTCACCCTCACTGATGACTTGAGTAGATATGGGTTTGTCTATTTAATGAAACACAAGTCTGAGACCTTTGAAAAGTTCAAGGAATTTCAGAGTGAGGTTGAGAATCAACATGACAGGAAAATCAAGTTCTTGCAATTAGATCGTGGGGGAGAATACTTGAGTCATGAATTTGGCACACACTTAAGAAAATGTGGAATAGTTTCACAACTCACGCCGCCTGGAACACCTCAGCGTAATGGTGTGTCCGAACGTCGTAATAGCACTCTATTAGATATGGTGCGATCTATGATGTCTCTTACCGATTTACCGCTATCATTTTGGGGCTATGCTTTAGAGACTGCCGCATTCACTTTAAATAGGGCTCCGTCGAAATCCGTTGAGACGACACCGTATGAATTATTGTTTGGGAAGAAACCTAAGCTGTCATTTCTAAAAGTTTGGGGATGCGATGCTTATGTCAAGAAACTTCAACCTGAAAAGCTCGAACCCAAGTCGGAAAAATGCGTCTTCATAGGATACCTAAAGAAACTATTGGGTATACCTTCTACCTCAGATCCGAAGGCAAGATCTTTGTTGCCAAGAATGGATCCTTTCTAGAGAAAGAGTTTCTCTCGAAAGAAGTAAGTGGGAGGAAAGTAGAACTTGATGAAGTATTACATCTTGAACCGGAAAGTGGCGCAACTCAATAAAATGTTCCTCAGGTGCCTGCACCGACTAGAGAGGAAGTTAATATCATGAAACTTCAGATCAAGTTGCTACTGAACTTCGTAGGTCCACAAGGACACGTTCCGCACCAGAGTGGTACGGCAACCCTATCTTGGAAATCATGTTGTTAGACAACGGTGAACCTTTGAACTATGAAGAAGCGATGGCAGGCCCGAATTCCGACAAATGGCTAGAAGCCATGAAATCCGAGATAGGATCCATGTATGAAAACGAAGTATGGACTTTGACTGACTTGCCCATTGAGCGGAGAGCCATAGAAAATAAATGGATCTTTAAGAAGAAGACAGACGCGGATGGTAATGTGACCATCTATAAAGCCCAGCTTGTCGCTAAGGGTTATCAACAAGTTCAAGGGGTTGACTACAATGAGACTTTCTCACCCGTAGCGAAGCTGAAGTCCGTCCGAATCATGTTAGCAATTGCCGCATTCTATGATTATGAGATATGGCAAATGGACGTCAAAACAACATTCCTTAATGGTTTACTTAAGGAAGAATTGTATATGATGCAGCCGGAAGGTTTTGTCGATCCTAAGAATGCTGACAAGGTGTGCAAGCTCCAACGCTCGATTTATGGGCCGGTGCAAGCATCTCGGAGTTGGAACATTCGCTTTGATGAGATGATCAAAGTGTTTGGGTTTATGCAGACTTATGGAGAAGCCTGCGTTTACAAGAAAGTGAGTGGGAGCTCTGTAGCATTTCTCATATTATATGTAGATGACATACTTTTGATGGGAAATGATATAGAACTTTTGGACAGCATTAAGGCCTACTTGAATAAGAGTTTTTCAATGAAGGACCTTGGAGAAGCTGCTTATATATTAGGCATCAAGATCTATAGAGATAGATCAAGACGCCTCATAGGTCTTTCACAAAGCACATACCTTGATAAGATATTGAAGAAGTTCAATATGGATCAGTCTAAGAAGGAGTTCTTGCCTGTGTTGCAAGGTGTGAAATTGAGCTCAGCTCAATGTCCAACCACGGCAGAAGATATAGAAGAGATGAGTGTCATCCCCTATGCCTCAGCCATAGGGTCTATTATGTATGCCATGCTGTGTACCAGGCCTGATGTAAACCTTGTCGTAAGTTTGGTAGGAAGGTACCAAAGTAATCCCGGCAAGGAACACTGGACAGCGGTCAAGAATATCCTGAAGTACCTGAAAAGGACTAAGGACATGTTTCTCGTTTATGGAGGTGATGAAGAGCTCGTCGTAAAGGGTTACATCGATGCTAGCTTCAACACAGATCTGGATGACTCTAAGTCACAAACCGGATACGTGTATATGTTGAATGGTGGAGCAGTAAGCTGGTGCAGCTGCAAGCAGAGCGTTGTGGCGGGATCTACATGTGAAGCGGAGTACATGGCAACCTCGGAGGCAGCGCATGAAGCAATTTGGGTGAAGGAGTTCATCACCGACCTAGGAGTCATACCCAATGTGTCGGGGCCGATCAAACTCTTCTGTGACAACACTGGAGCTATTGCAATTGCCAAGGAGCCCATGTTTCACAAAAAGACTAGGCACATCAAGCGTCGCTTCAACTCCATTCGTGAAAATGTTCAAGATGGAGACATAGATATTTCTAAAGTACACACGGATCTGAATGTCGCAGATCCGTTGACTAAACCTCTCCCTAGGGCAAAACATGATCAACACCAGAACTCTATGGGTGTTCGATTCATCACAATGTAACTAGATTATTGACTCTAGTGCAAGTGGGAGACTGTTGGAAATATGCCCTAGAGGCAATAATAAAAGGATTATTATTATACTTCCTTGTTCATGATAATTGTCTTTTATTCATGCTATAATTGTGTTATCCGGAAATCGTAATACATGTGTGAATACATAGACACCAACATGTCCCTAGTAAGCCTCTAGTTGACTAGCTCGTTGATCAACAGATAATCATGGTTTCCTGACTATGGACATTGGATGTCATTGATAACGAGATCACATCATTAGGAGAATGATGTGATGGACAAGACCCAATCCTAATCATAGCACAAGATCGTACAGTTCGTTTGCTAGAGTTTTTCCAATGTCAAGTATCTTTTCCTTAGACCATGAGATCGTGTAACTCCCGGATACCGTGGGAGTGCTTTGGGTGTACCAAACGTCACAACGTAACTGGGTGGCTATAAAGGAACATTACAGGTATCTCCGAAAGTGTCTGTTGGGTTGGCACGAATCGAGACTGGGATTTGTCACTCTGTATGACGGAGAGGTATCTCTGGGCCCACTCGGTAATGCATCATCATAATGAGCTCAGTGTGATCAAGTGGTTAATCACGGGATCATGCATTACGGTACGAGTAAAGTGACTTGCCGGTAACGAGATTGAACGAGGTATTGGGATACCGACGATCGAATCTCGGGCAAGTAACGTACCGATTGACAAAGGGAATTGTATACGGGGTTGCTTGAATCCTCGACATTGTGGTTCATCCGATGAGATCATCGAGGAGCATGTGGGAGCCAACATGGGTATCCAGATCCCGCTGTTGGTTATTGACCGGAGAGTCGTCTCGGTCATGTCTACATGTCTCCCGAACCCGTAGGGTCTACACACTTAAGGTTCGGTGACGCTAGGGTTGTAGAGATATGAGTATGCAGTAACCTGAAAGTTGTTCGGAGTCCCGGATGAGATCCCGGACGTCACGAGGAGTTCCGGAATGGTCCGGAGGTGAAGAATTATATATAGGAAGTGCAGTTTCGGCCATCGGGAGAGTTTCGGGGGTCAACGATATTGTACCGGGACCACCGGAAGGGTCCCGGGGGTCCACCGGGTGGGGCCACCCATCCCGGAGGGCCCCATGGGCTGAAGTGGGGAGGGAACCAGCCCATAGTGGGCTGGTGCGCCCCCCCTTGGGCCCCCCATGCGCCTACGGTTGGGAACCCTAGGGGAGGGGGCGCCTCCACTTGCCTTGGGGGGCACTCCACCCCCTTGGCCGCCGCCCCCCTAGGAGATCCCATCTCCTAGGGCCGGCGCACCCCTAGGGGGGCCTATATAAAGGGTGGGAGGGAGGGCAGCCGCACCCTGAAGTCTTGGCGCCTCCCTCTCCCCTGCTACACCTCTCCCTCTCGCAGAAGCTCGGCGAAGCCCTGCTGCGGTGACTGCTGCATCCACCACCACGCCGTCGTGCTGCTGGATCTTCATCAACCTCTCCTTCCCCCTTGCTGGATCAAGAAGGAGGAGACGTCACGCTGACCGTACGTGTGTTGAACGCGGAGGTGCCGTCCGTTCGGCGCTAGGATCTCCGGTGATTTGGATCACGACGAGTACGACTCCTTCATCCTCGTTCTTTGAACGCTTCCGCTCGCGATCTACAAAGGTATGTAGATGCATACGATCACTTGTTGCTAGATGAACTCATAGATGGATCTTGGTGAAAACGTAGGAAATTTTTTGTTTTCTGCAACGTTCCCCAACAGATAATTCCAACGAATAGGTTGATGGATTTAAAATACCCCATTCTTAACAACCTGTGAATCATGAAACATGAACTCAAATTATCAAGAATGACATAATACCACCTCCGATGATATGGTAGAGGGAATTGCACTCCGGATTGCAAGATGGAGAATGCTTGAGCTCCTCTGAAAAGAATCTCAATGAACACTTGGAGAAGGAATTAAATCCTTGATGAACCATCATGTAGAGCCTCCATGAAGAACTCCAGTAATAAAAGAATGATCAATCGAAAGGGAAGAGAAGTTGAAAACATATGGTGAATCCTTGCAATGAGTAGATGGATCTTTGGAATGGTATAATTGAAATAACTTGGAACTCTGGAAAAGAAAAGATGAAACAATAGAAACCGAGAATTTGGTGAACCTCCGGAATAAAGAATTAGACAGTTGGATGAAGCAAGAATAAGAATTACGTTATGTGTATCCTTGACCAATTTAAATTGATGACAAGCAACAAATTTGGCATACTACTTATTCTCGTAGAAAGGATTAAGATAGATATTGCATAAATTTGAGAAGGTCTTCGACGAACCACCGGTAGGATGAAAGAACAAAAGAATCGATACAATAACAAAGGAAGAGAATTCTTCAACGAACCACCGTATGAATTGGAAAAGAACGAAGTAAAAGATAATGAATCACCGGGAAGAATTTGCAAATGAACGAAGATGCTCGACAGAATCTAGATACATGAGAACGAAGGGATCACGAACTGATTAGAGAATCCTTGATTTAGACACCGGTATGATTAGGAGAACCATAGCTGAAAGCTGAGAATGAATAAATTCTGAGATGATGGGCTCCGGAGAAACAAACTGAAAAGAATCTTGAATTGCTCTGGATAGGTGAAAAAAATTCTCACAATCCAAAAACAACTATGAGATGATGGCCAAGAATGGGGCAAGATTTGAGAGAAACTCTTCTTCGAACTTCAAATTCTGAGAATTACGACGGGACACACCATGAAGAATTGTTGAAGCACTCCGTAATGAAGAAGAATGGAAAAGTTGAACCAACAATGAAAAGAATTTGAAAGATCTTGGAGAAAGGCACTTGACTGATGAAAATCATTCTTACGTCAAACTTCGAAAAGAATTTTTGAGGATAGCTCCGAGAGAAGTAGAAAAGTCAGGTAAGATCCTGGGAAAAGACCTGTGGGTTAGGGCCCACTCAAAAGAAAACACCATTGAACAATTTACAAGAGAGAAAGCACCGGTTGAATTAAAAGGCTTGAATGAGATAACATCCTCGAAAAAAGCTTGAACGAAAGCAGAGTGAACACATGAATCTTTGAGATATCTTGAGCACTCCAGAAGAATTGAATATCGAGAAATGAAATATTATGAGGTGCACCGGTATGAGAAGGTATTGAAATGAGGAAAAGATATGGTCAATAACGCTTGAATTTAAACCACCGGAGAAGAAAAATGAATGAAGGGTGACGAACTTGAAGCTTCGTTGGCATCTTCCTGAGAAACAACGGATAAGAACATTGACGTAAAAGAATGGAGAGACTTCACAACATTAAAATGATACTTGAATAAGAAATCTGAGTCCCTAAAGAAAACAAGGGAGGGAGGGTGGGGAAAAACAAAGGCAACTTGGGATGGATGAAACGAACACCAATGAGAAAGCTCAGATTGAATCTTGCGGATATTGAAAATGAACGGATCCGCTTGAAGAGAAACACACCGGTTGAAAAGGATTGACATGACAATGTCGATTATCATGAAGGATTAGTACTCCTGTAGGAATACGAGAACACCACTTATAAAAGGTATGGAATTAACATTTGACTTCAAAGCAACTCGAATACCACAACTCAAAACAAAAACAAAGGATTGGCTTGCAGAATAAGCCGGAACAAACATATGACAGAGATTTCGACCGAAGTTTTCATGGTGGGACCTACACGGGCTCGATCATACAGCACCATCATGTACAAGGCAGTGCACATGACATACTAAGCGTCCCCGAGTCGGCATAGCCAAGGACTCTTTAAGACACAACAAGACCACTGTAAAACCAACCGTGGATAGGCGGACCACTAGACGTCGAACCCCAATTTCATATCATACATCTGTCGGAAAGATATCCTAAGAGCTACTTGAATTCCCACTTACAAACTCCCCAAACTTTCCGGTTATGCAATCAGGTGTTGGGGATACAGGGGAAGCATAATATCTCACCCAAAACTAACAAATCCTACATCCAACTGTATCCATCCTTCAAAACATAACCAAGAAACCGTCCGAAATCATCTACCTCAACCTTCGAAAAGCATCCGTTATACGAGTTATGGCAATACTCCCGAACTCCCGCCCCAGTACTGGGTGGCGTCGAGGTTATCTCACCAACAACTGCATCAAAGAGATTTTCGATGTCGGCGAAACTAATCTCAGGTATTCCAGTACTGCAACGATAAAATTGTGACGACAACACCTCGGAGCTCAACTCCCCGGGACACTGCCACAACCCCTAAATGACAGGAGGCACCAAGAACAATGTTCTCGTCACAAATCGATCGGAACGATTCCAAGATACCCGCGTGATCCTAAATTTTTTTAGTGAAATTTGAGAAGAGAAGAGTCAAAACTCTACGTCAGGATGCCTTACCAGAGCGGTGAAGGGACTGGGGAGTAAAAAGAATTCCTAAACTCTCCGATATATAATTCCTAAATGACTCAAAACATTTTTCTAGACTCGACAACGGCCGCTAAAAACGATCAAGCAGTGGGGGATCCTAAGGTCGGGGAAGGCTCTGATACCAACTTGTAACGCCCTCGATGCGGCTATATCTCCCACATGTCGAAGCACGACTTAGAGGCATAACCACATTGAAAGCAATGTCGCAAGTGAAGTAATCTTCGCAAACAACCCATGTAATACATAAGGGAAAGAGATACATAGTTAGCTTACAATTGCCACTTCACACAAATACATGAATAAAGCATTCCAACAACCAAATACAATCAAGGTCCGACTACGGAACCAAAATAAAAGAAGACTACCCCAAATGCTACACAGATCCCCGATCGACCCCAACTGGGCTCCACTACTGATCAACTAGAACGAAACAACACAAAGGACAAGATCTTCAAAGAGCTCCTCCTTGAGCTTGGTTGCGTCATCTGCACAGACTCATCGGCACCTGCAAGCTGGTTTTGGAAGTATCTGTGAGTCACGGGGACTCAGCAATCTCGCACCCTCACGATCAAGACTATTTAAGCTTATGGGTAAGGTAAGGTATGAGGTGGAGCTGCAGCAAGCGACTAGCATATATGGTGGCTAACATACGCAAATGAGAGCGAGAAGAGAAGGCAAAGCACGGTCGATGAAAGTATGATCAAGAAGTGATCCTAGAACAACCTACGTCAAGCATAACTCCAACACCGTGTTCACTTCCCGGACTCCGCCGGAAAGAGACCATCACGGTTACACACGCGGTTGATGTGTTTTAATTAAGGTCAACTTCAGGTTTTCTACAACCGGACGTTAACAAATTCCCATCTGCCCATAACCACCGGCACGGCTTTCGAAAGTTCAATCCCTGCAGGGGTGTCCCAACTTAGCCCATGACAAGCTCTCACGGTCAACGAAGGAATAGACCTCTTCCCGAGACATTCCGATCAGACTCGGTATCCCGGTTCTACAAGACATACTCGACAATGGTAAAACAAGTCCAGCAAGACCACCCGATGCGCCGACATCCCGATAGGAGCTGCACATATCTCGTTCTCAGGGCAATACCGGATAAGCAATCCGTACAACTAAAACCATCCCTCGAGTTTCCTCGAGGTGGCACTACAAGGGGCTCTAGTTTGGACCAACACTTAGACAAGCACTGGCTCGGGGGGGGGGGTTAAAATAAAGATGACCCTCGGGATGCGCGACTCCCAAGGGAAAAAGGCTAGGTGGTGAATGGTAAAACCAAGGTTGGGGCTTGCTGGAGGAGTTTTATTCAAGGCGAACTGTCAAGGGGTTCCTATTATAACCCAACCGCGTAAGGAACGCAAAATCCGGGAACATAACACCGATATGACGGAAACTAGGGCGGCAAGAGTGGAACAAAACACCAGGCATAAGGCCGAGCCTTCCACCCTTTACCAAGTATATAGATGCATTAATTAAATAAGAGATATTGTGATATCCCAACAAAATATCCATGTTCCAACATGGAACAAGCTCCAATCTTCACCTGCAACTAACAACGCTATAAGAGGGGCTGAGCAAAGCGGTAACATAGCCAAACAACGGTTTGCTAGGACAAGGTGGGTTAGAGGCTTGGCTCAACAATATGGGAGGCATGATAAGCAAGTGGTAGGTATCGCAGCATAGGCATAGCAAAAGAGCAAGCAACTAGCAAGCAAAGATAGAAGTGATTTCGAGGGTATGGTCATCTTGCCTGAAATCCTGCAAGGAAGAAGAACGAGTCCATGAAGAAGACAAACGAACGTAGACGAGCGGGTCCTCACAAACGCGATGTTACTGGAACCAACCCGAAGAAGCAAACACCGGAAAGAAGCACACAACATAGTAAACAACCAACACATGAACATGGTATGATATGCGGGATGCGGTATGCGATGCATATGCAAGATTTGACAAGGAATGATTGGACCTGGCCTCAACTTGGAAATCCAAGTGTGCCACTAGAAAGGTGAGGTTAAATCGCTTGAAAACGATATAAAGAACGTCGGAATCGGAGTTACGGTTTGGAAATGGCAAGCAATTCAAATATGGCCCCGGTCTGCGATATACAACAAGTAGCCATCTAAATGCAACAAGATGAACATGCTATAATACTCAAACATGGCAACAAAATACATGGCAGGGATCCATTCATGATGCTTAACAAAAGATGAACACTGAGCTACAGCCAATTCATCCATTAACAGGTTCAAACAAGCATGGCAAAAATGCAACCGGTGAACAGATTTCAGACTTAGTGAAATTAACACTTGTCTGGAATTTCAGATCAGATAGCACACTTTGGAGCATGAAAACTATATGCTACAGGAACTTAACATGGCAAAGCAAGTCATGGCATGGAGCTACTCAAAGCGCTTAACAAAAGTCCCTTAGTGACCTTGAGCCAAAAGGGATCAAAAAATACAATTGCAAGCATGTGAACATGGCAAAAACATAATCAGATCTCAGACTTAGTGAAAACTGGAGCATGCTGAAACAGATATGAAGTAGGCATGTTTACGAGCTCGATGCACTCACTACAGAGCAAGTCATGACAACCTAAGCATACATCCATCAAGAATACACATTATACAAGCTAGACATGGCAAGAACAATAGCATAGCATGCACAGATCAACTACAACATCCTCGGCAAAATTGCTAACAAGTAGACAATCTGCCCAGATTCACGAAATGACAAAAGTAGAGCTCGATAGACTCAAGCTAGGGTGCTCCATAAATGCAAACAAAGACATGGATGGATAGAGCACTACAAGAATAACAAAACATCCTTACTGATCATCCTCAAAAGAAGCACGGATCACTAGGAAACAACATGAACATATGGCATATTGATATAAACAGGTCAAGGACTTAGTGGAATTGCTAAGTCCCTGAAATCAGCATTAACGAATGTACAACTTTGCAAGCTTGTGCTAGTCACCACACATATCACAAAAATACATGGATTGCACCTCTGGAAAGATGGCATGGCATGTAACAAAACACATGTAGAGCTCAGGGGCATATCATGCACACATTAATCATGGCAAAAATGACAAATATCTAATTGGAGCAGCAGATCTGACAATTAACTCAAATAGCATCCTTCCAACAGCATTTCGGGCATCAAGATGAACTCAAATGAAAATGATGCAATGAGATGAAATGATGTACTCTCTGAGATGAACAGTTTGATATGCTATATGCATGAATCGGAGTTACGGATGCAGAGTTACGACATGATGAACATGGGCATATGAAACATGCTCTCCGGGAAAAGTCAACGGGCGGACGAGGAGATCCAGGATGGGGTGGTTCCAGATCGGGACGAAGTTGTTTGGATCGAGGGAGTGGTGGATCTCATCCCACTCTCTCTGGATCCAGCCGGAGTAACTCCGGCGAGCTCGAGGACGAACTCCGGCGGGGTGGCTCGGGCTCCGGCGAGCGTATGGGGGCGGCACCGGCGGACGACGCCGGTGAGGCGGCGGAGCTCCGGCGTGGCATGAGGCACGAGCTCCAAGGCGGCGGCGGCGACCGGCGTTGTGGAGGCGCGGGTGCTCTGGCGAGCTTGCGCGGCGGCGGCGGTTGAGGCGGCGGCGAACTCCGGCTGGCGGACGGCGAACGGCGCGGCGAC
>NC_041386.1:158534332-158609649 GCF_002162155.2 Triticum dicoccoides | reverse complement strand
GCGGGAGCGGCGGCGCTGAGGTGGCAGTCCCTCATTGGGCGGGGTGAGGTGGCCGGCTGGGTGGACGCGTCCGTCGGCTGGCGGACATGTCCGGCGGCGCGGAGAGAGGTAAGATCTAGGGTTTGTACCACGATTTTTGGGGAGGGGATCACATATATATAGGTAGAGGGAGCTAGGAGAGTCCAAATGAGGTGCGGTTTTCGGCCACGCGATCATGATCGAATGACCGAGATGATGGAGGAGGTTTAAGTGGGTTTTGGGCCAAATTGGACGGGTGTTGGGCTGCAACACACACGAGGCCTTTTCGGTCCCTCAGTTAACCGTTGGAGCATCAAACGAAGTCCAAATGATACGAAACTTGACAGGCGGTCTACCGGTAGTAAACCAAGGCCGCTTGGCAAGTCTCGGTC
Source organism: Triticum dicoccoides (assembly GCF_002162155.2). Classification (NCBI taxonomy): domain Eukaryota; kingdom Viridiplantae; phylum Streptophyta; class Magnoliopsida; order Poales; family Poaceae; genus Triticum; species Triticum dicoccoides. Next base: position 158,609,239 of record NC_041386.1, on the reverse strand, counting down.
CAATCCGGAAATGTTTAATCCCACACACGAGAAGAAGGTAAAAATGACCACCGGAGGAGATAGGAGCGCCGGAATGCAAAACGGACAACGGGGAAAATGCTCGGATACATGAGACGAACATGTATGCAAATCAAATGCACATGATGACATGATATGCAATGCATGACACGCAAGCAATGACAAGGAAACAACAACGAATAACTGGATGACACCTGGCACATCGGTCTCGGGGCGTTACACTATGGTTAATAAAATAGTTTATAATCCATAGAGAAGTTCGAATACAATAGGTTTAACACCAATATAAATAAAGAATGAGTTCATTACAGTACCTTGAAGTGGTCTTTTGTTTTCTTTCTCTAACGGAGCTCACGAGAGTTCTATTGAGTTTTGTGTTGTGAAGTTTTCAAGTTTTGGGTGAATTCTTTTGATGGATTATGGAACAAGGAGTGGAAAGAGCCTAAGCTTGGGGATGCCCATGGCACCCCCAAGATAATCCAAGGACACCAAAAAGTCAAAGCTTGGGGATGCCCCAGAAGGCATCCCCTCTTTCGTCCACTTCCATCGGTAATTTACTTGGAGCTATATTTTTATTCACCAACATGATATGTGTTTTGCTTGGAGCGTCTTGTATTATTTGTGTCTTTGTGTGTTAGTGTGCCACAATCATCCTTGTTGCACACACCTTTTGAGAGAGCCATACATGAATTAGAATTTGATAGAATACTCTATATGCTTCACTTATATCTTTTGAGCTAAGTAGTTTTGCTCTATGTGCTTCACTTATATCTGTTAGCACTATAATTTTGCTCTATGTGCTTCACTTAGATCTTTTTAAGAGCACGGTGGTAGATTTGTTTTAAAGAAACTATTGCTCTCTCATGCTTCACTTAAATTATTTTGAGAGTCTCTTAATAGCATGGTAATTTGCTTAATAATAATATGCTTGGTATTCAAGATTTGTGAAACTTTCTTTTGAGTGTGTTGAATACTAAGAAAAGAGTCATGCTAGTTGAGTAGTTGTGAATTTAAATAATACTTGTGTTAAAGTTTGTGATTCCCGTAGCATGCACGTATGGTGAACCGTTATGTGATGAAGTCGGAGCATGATTTATTTATTGATTGTCTTCCTTCTGAGTGGTGGTCGGGGACGAGCGATGGTCTTTTCCTACCAATCTATCCCCCTAGGAGCATGCGCGTAATACTTTGCTTTGATAATTTCTAGATTTTTGCAATAAGTATATGAGTTCTTTATGACTAATGTTGAGTCCATGGATTATATGCACTTTTTCCCATCCTTCCACCATTGCTAGCCTCTCTAATACCGCGCACTTTTTCGCCGGTATCATACACCTACCATATACCTTCCTCAAAACAGCCACCATACCTACCTATCATGGCATTTCCATAGCCATTCCGAGATATATTGCCATGCAACTTTCCACCGTTCCGTTCATGACACACTCCGTTATTGTCATATTGCTTAGCATGATCATGTAGTTGACATAGTATTTGTGGCAAAGCCACCGTTCATAATTCTTTCATACTTGTCACTCATGCATCATTGCATATCCCGGTACACCCCCGGAGGCATTCATATAGCATCATATTTTGTTCTAAGTATCGAGTTGTAATTGTTGAGTTGTATGAAAAATAAAAGTGTGATGATCATCATTATTAGAGCATTGTCCCAGTGAGGAAAGGATGATGGAGATTATGATTCCCCCACAAGTCGGGATGAGACTCCGGACATAAAATAAATAAAAGAGGCCAAAGAAGCCCAAATAAAAAAAGAGAAAGAAAAGAGGCCATAAAAAAGAAAAGGCCCAAATAAAAAATGAGAGAAAAAGAGAGAAGGGACAATGTTATTATCCTTTTACCACACTTGTGCTTCAAAGTAGCACCATGATCTTCATAGTAGAGAGTATCTCATGTTATCACTTTCATATACTAGTGGGAATCTTTCATTATAGAACTTGGCTTGTATATTCCAATGATGGGCTTCCTCAAATTGCCAGGTCTTCATGAGCAAGCAAGTTGGATGCACACCCACTTAGTTTCTTTTGATGAGCTTTCATATACTTATAGCTCTAGTGCATCCGTTGCATCGCAATCCCTACTCACTCACATTGATATCTATTGATGGGCATCTCCATAGCCCGTTGATACGCCTAGTTGATGTGAGACTATCTTCTCCCTTTTTGTCTTCTCCACAACCACCACTCTATTCCACCTATAGTGCTATATCCATGGCTCATGCTCATGTATTGCGTGAAGATTGAAAAAGTTTTGAGAATGTCAAAAGTATGAAACAATTGCTTGGCTTGTCATCGGGGTTGTGCATGATTTAAATATTTTGTGTGGTGAAGATAGAGCATAGCCAGACTATATGATTTTGTAGGGATAACTTTCTTTGGCCATGTTATTTTGAAAAGACATAATTGCTTTGTTAGTATGCTTGAAGTATTATTATTCTCTATGTCAATATAAACTTTTGTCTTGAATCTTTCGAATCTGAATATTCATATCACAATTAAGAAGATTTGCATTGGAATTATGCCAAGTAGAACTCCGCATCAAAAATTCTCTTTTTATTATTTACCTACTCGAGGACGAGCAGGAATTAAGCTTGGGGATGCCAGATACGTCTCCAACATATGTATAATTTTTGATTGCTCCATGCTATATTATCTACTGTTTTGGACTATATTGGGCTTTATTTTCCACTTTTATATTATTTTTGGGACTAACCAATTAACCGGAGGCCCATCCCAGAATTGTTGTTTTTTTGCCTATTTCAGTGTGTCAAAGAAACAGAATATCAAACGGAGTCCAAACGGAATAAACCTTTCTGGAACGTGATTTTCTTCCCGAATATGACCCAGGAGACTTGGACCCTACGCCAAGGAAGCTTCGAGGTGGGCACGAGGTAGGGGGGCGCGCCCTATACCCCCAGGCGCGCCCCCACCCTCGTGGGCCCACCGAAGCTCCACCGACGTACTTCTTCCTCCTATATATACCTACGTACCCCCAAACAAACAGATACGGAGCCAAAAACCTAATTCCACCGCCGCAACTTTCTGTATCCACAAGATCCCATCATGGGGCCTGTTCTGGAGCTCTGCCGGAGAGGGCCGTCATCACGGAGGGCTTCTACATCACAATAACCTCTCCGATGAAGTGTGAGTAGTTTACCTCAGACCTTCGGGTCCATAGTTATTAGCTAGATGGCTTCTTCTCTCTTTTTGGATCTCAATACAAAGTTCTCCCCCTCTCTTGTGGAGATCTATTCGATGTAATCTTCTTCTTTTTGCGGTGTGTTTGTTGAGACCGATGAATTGTGGGTTTATGATCAAGTCTATCTATGAATAATATTTGAATCTTCTCTGAATTCTTTTATGTATGATTGGTTATCTTTGCAAGTCTCTTCGAATTATCCGTTTGGTTTGGCCATCTAGATTTGTAGTTCTTGCCATGGGAGAATTTCTTAGCTTTGGGTTCGATCTTGCGGTGTCCTTTCCCAGTGACAGAAGGGGCAGCAAGGCACGTATTGCATGGTTGCCATCGAGGATAACAAGATGGGGTTTATTTCATATTACATGAATTTATCTCTCTACATCATGTCATCTTGCTTAAAGCGTTACTCTGTTTTTAACTTAGTACTCTAGATGCATGCTGGATAGCGGTCGATGCGTGGAGTAATAGTAGTAGATGCAGAATCGTTTCGGTCTACTTGGCACGGACGTGATGCCTATATACATGATCATGCCTAGATACTCTCATAACTATGCTCAATTCTGTCAATTTCTCAACAATAATTTGTTCACCCACCGTAGAATACTTATGCTCTTGAGAGAAGCCACTAGTGAAACCTATGGCCCCCGGGTCTATTCTCATCATATCAATCTCCATCACTTTAATCTTGATTTGCCTTTTTACTTTGCCTTTTACTTTTCACTTTGCATCTCTATACCAAAAATACCAAAAATATTATATCTATCAGATCTCACTCTCATAAATGACCGTGAAGGGATTGACAACCCCTAATCGCGTTGGTTGCGAGTAGCTATAGTTTTGTGCAGGTACGAGGGACTTGAGCGTGGTTTCCTACTGGATTGACACCTTGGTTCTCAAAAACTAAGGGGAAATACTTACGCTACTCTACTGCATCATCCCTTCCTCTTAGGGGAAATCTAACGCAAGCTCAAGAGGTAGCACCAGCCGTGGGAGGCGGGAGCAGGCGGTCCCGCCGGCGCTGGTTTGGCTTTGGCGGCTCGAGGAAGAAGAGACTGAAGAAACGTGATAGACGTTGAATGTCAATCCAACGGTCAAGGTTGGCACAATCGTTTGTTGACTAAGCGGACACCAAGTAGCATACTTTTTTATATATAGAAAGAAAATCAAAGACTTGGGAAGGCGTACAGAATAAGCTAGTGTACCAATAAAGAGATGTTGCCGAGTTTTAGAAAAAAGAAAGACGTGTTCCTGTAGCTGGTTCGAATCCGAACCTAGACTATGACTATCTATGCTACTCTTCAAGTAATGAAACTGACATATCCAACGTTCGCTTCTCCTCTTCTCTACTTACTCTACCTAGCATCAGAAGCTCTAGCCGCAGCAACCATGTTCGTTGGCTACTCGTCCACCTGATCTTCAGCAGGCAACAACCAGATATGCGCCAAGTCGCCACCGTACCATCGCCTGTGGGTCTCATCACACCCCCGCCGGCACGCGCACCATAACCGATTGCTCATCGCAACCCGCTGCCGTTGGTGTGGTGCCACTGCTGCAAATCATGCAGAGTCATCCGCCGCGTCTCAACCACAATCCGCAACCCTGGCCGAGTCTTCTACAAATGCCCGAATCATGGGGTAATAATATGTTTAAGTGTTGTTCTGCTGCTTTCAGTTGCTGATTTTTTTAATAGTTTGGTTGATGATCTTCCAATTTGATTCATGCAGAAAAGGGAAGATTCGTGTGATTTCTATTTCTGGGAAGTTGCTAATGTGGGGGAAAATGCAACTACGGTGATTATTTGGTTAGCCGAGGACTCCCAATACTAGCAGGTTGAGGTGTTGGACAAGTAACTGAAGGAACGACAGAAAAGGAAGATGCAGACCAGAAGGTTAAAGATGCAGTTCCTCTGATCATGGCCAAGCAATAGCTGCTGAACGGCCTTGACAGCAATGAGGAGATGAAAGAGCTTGTGAATATAATGGGCAAAATCGATGTGCTCTGTAGGATGATTGTCTCTTTATTTGCAGTGTATGTAGCACTCGTGATGTATTCAGTGGCTACAACATGAGCACTTTGCTGAAACTAGTAATGAATGAAACCTGTGTAGCAGGCTGAGCGTAGTGTTGTGAACATCTAATGATTTCCACTAATGAAAATCAGGGGGTATCCCCTTTTTATCATATAAATAAATAAATAGCAGAGGCCCTGTCGGGTCAGCTTTGTTCTCATTCGAAGACGTCGAGCAAATTGCAGTCCAACAGCAAACTATGTCATCAAATTCAAGTTTCACAGCCAAATATGAGTACAACTAAACAACAATGTCATCATGTTTTAGTTTTCATACAATCACCAAACACAAATCAGCATACATAACAAGTGATGTTCTCACAGCAAAATACTAAACAACATGTTCATCAGGTTTCAGTTGTCATAGCAAACACAATTTCATATAGTAGATAAAAACGTATTCTAACAGGCAAATACGACAAAAGCAATGTAATCATCATCCGCAGTAGCAGCAGCATCAACAGCTTCGCCATGTGTATCAATCTGAATCGTAATTCCCCATGGTGTCATCTTCTTCTTCGTCCTCAACGTCCTCGAACGTTGGCTTCTTCTTGATCAACTCTTGTATGTCCACAGCATGACAGGCAATCTTTTCGCCGGCGTCATTGACGTGATGGTTCTCAAAGATATTAGGAACATCTGTGTTATCTTGTACATCAGGAGCAGTGTAAGAATCATCTTCTTGTGCAACTTCATTAAACGAATTCCTCTGCTCAAACCTTTGCAATACTCTCCAGTCATCGCTACGTGCAAATGTGTTTTCCAAGAAAAGTATCTGCGTTGCTTGATTTGCTAAAATAAAAGGCTCGTTGGTCTGGTACGCCACCTTGACATTGATGGATTTGAAATAATCATCAGTTCTGGGTTTTGCGATCCTGGAAAACAAGTTATACCAACGACAACACGACAGAACCACACACCGATGATCCTCGAAACTGGAGATATACTGCAACTGAACAATGTCTGTTATGTTAGCATACATTTTAGTTGTCTCTTTGTCATACGTATCCGTGCTCATGATGGCACTGTTTTGTGTCTTCCTGCCTTCGTCTCGTGCAAGGGTGTTGTAGGGCACATCTCCAACAACGCAAGATTCATAATGTCTTACCCGAGTATCAGGACCCATTGCTAGTGAGTAAAGGGCATCATCAACTGCCTGCCCATCCTCCCGCATCTTCTTAACCTATGGTTAGAAGATAGACAAGCTGATCATCTTATGTACTCAATATATTAAAAAAAACTGACATTGCACTTCAAAAGCTTACATGGTTCTTGAACCATTTCGCAATTCCTTCCATAACCAATTTGTCAATTTTTCTTGGATTTTGCGGCAGTAACTCCTCTTTGTAGATGCTGCACAACATAGTGATCGCATCAAACATCTAAATATATAAGAATGTGCTGCAATTTTAGTAGATTATGATGTATAAGCTGCAGTACTGCACTTACTTGATATAAGGTAGTATCTCAGGACAGTTATTCAACACATACCAAACCATTTTGTCCAAATCTTTAGATTTGTCCTCTTGTTGACTCCTCCCTGTAACTCGAATAGAATAATCGAAAACATTGATCCCAGGATTGTCTTCACCCACCTCTTTGCTAAGTTGATCAGCTGTTTTAATGTATTTTGAGCAGAATGTCAATGCTTCTGTAGCAATGTAGGCGTCTGCAATGGAACCCTCGGGTCTAGCTCTGTTCCTAACATAGCCCTTGAAAGTGCCTAGCCACCTTTCAATAGGGTACATCTAGCCATACTATACTGGACCTCTAAGTAGTGCCTCATCAGGTAGATGAACAGCCAAATGCACCATCACATCAAAGAAGGCTGGAGGATATATCTTCTCAAGGTCGCATAGGATAGTTGGTATCTTGTCTCTAAGATGCTCCAAAGCATCTATCCTGATATTCCTACTGCAGAGTTCCCTGAAGAATTGTCCCAACTCTGCAACTGCTCTATATAAGTCAGGGCAGCCCAGTTCTCTAAGGATAATAGGTAAAACCCTTTGAAGTAGGACGTGGCAGTCATGAGTTTTCAACCCTTGTACCTTGTTTCCATCTGCACTGACTCTCCTTTTAGGGTTGGAAGCAAATCCATGTGGGAATCTCACATGTGACAGGACCTCGCAGAATTCTTTTCTTTTTACCTTGTCCAAGACGTACACAGCTGGTGCCATATCCTGTAGTTTACCTTCATCTTGCACCTGCAAATCCTTTCTGATACCCAGGTGTGTCAAATCAATCCTAGATTTTAAGGTATCTTTCGTCTTTCCTTCAATATTAAGAAGTGTGCCGATAATGCTATCACATATATTTTTCTTGATGTGCATCACATCAAGATTATGCTGCAGATCCAAATCTTTCCAATACTCCAAGTCCCACAAAGTGGACCTGCAGGTAAACAATAATCTCTCTTCTACCCTGCCACACTTCCTTTCCCGCTACCATTACCAGGATGGTTTCCTGGTGTGATATGCCTGACCTTCTCTAATTCCACTTGCAACTCATCGGCGGTGAGCCTCTTTGGCGCATCATGGTTTTCATGCTTTGCATTGAACACATGTCTTCGGTATTTTCTAGGATGCGGCTGGTCCTTGGCAAGGAAACGTTGGTGTCTAATGTAACAGATCTTGCTAAGTATTGCGTATGACAGTGGATTCCTGTCACAGCGAACACATGCATTGTAACCATGTGTCGTTCGCCCTGACATAGTGCCCAAAGCCGGATAATCATGGATGCACCAAATTATAACAACACGCAGAAAGAAATCAGCTGGTGGGCTTCTATATAGGTCTCGAGTGAGAACACCCTTCCATAGTTGTTGAAGTTCCTCCACAAGAGGCTCCATGAACAAATCAAAATCCTTTCCAGGACTTTTTGGACCTGGGATAAACAAGGCCATCATGTAGTTTGATTCTTTGGTGCAGACATTTGGAGGCATGTTGTAAGGGATAACAAGCACTGGCCACATGCTATATGTGGCGCTCTGGTGGCCAAATGGGTTAAATCCATCTGAAGCTAAGCCAAGTCTAATGTTTCTCGGGTCAGCAGCAAACTCTTTATGTTTATCATTGAAGCTTTTCCACTCACTACCATGAGATGGATGGCTCATTACATTCTCATCTCTGTACTCCTGGTTCCTAGAATGCTATAGTACATCCTCTCTTGTTTCAGCATCATGAAACAACCTCTGCAATCTTGGTGTAATTGGAAAATGTCTCAGAACATTATGAGGAATCCTCTTCACAGCATTGCCATCTTTCCATCTTGATGATTTGCATTTCGGGCATTCACTTAAGTTGGCATAATCCTTCCAGAACAGAACACAATTATTCTTACAAACATGGATCATATCATATCCAATTCCAACTGCATGAAGGAAATTCTTCATTTTACTGTAGGTGTGTGGCAGCTCAGACGCATCTGGGAAAGATTTGCGGAAAGCAGCCATCATCGCATCGAATGATTTGTTGGTCGTCCGCTCAAATGTCTTCACCTGAAGAAAGGTGACCATAGCTGAGAATACTGACAACTTATTTCCTGGGGTGACAGCAACGTTGCATTGTTCCAACATGCGGGCCCACCGTTTTTCTTCTGCAGGTGAAAGTTCACGGAATGCACGAGCATTTCGTAGCATTGTTTCAATGTTGGTCAAACTCACTGGCTCCGCCACCACCACCTCCTCCTCCTCTTCCACCTGAGCATCAGGCAGATCAAGATGGTGATCTGCTTCTTCCATGTAGTCAATAACATTGACGTTCACAGCTTTACCATGATGAACCCACCTAGTATATGCGACCGACATCCCATACAAGTGTAGATGATTTTGCACAGTTGACTGGGGTCTTGTAACTGAATTCATACAACTGCTACACGGGCAGAGCACATCTGATTTCAGACCACCATACTCAGCTCTGATAAAGTTCATGAAGTTTTCAACCCCCTCGACATATGCAGCAGAGAATCTTCGAGCAGAAGTTATCCAAGTCCCATCCATCTATTAGACATACAAATTAGTTCTTCTACTAGATATTACAGGAAAAACATATATGCTTTTTTATGAAGTCCAGAAAAAATACCTAGGTCGATGTCTAAAGCTATGGCAAGATATTTGGACGAGCAGATCTAAGTAACGAAATATATGTAAAGCTAATTCAGCAAACAGATTTGAGTGCCAAATTATGGCAGGCTATTTCAGCAGTCAATGAGGCCGAGCACACAACCATTGATCTATCGAAGGCCATCGCAGCAACAAAGATCAAGTATAAAATGGTGTAGAGCTATTTCACCTAACAGATTGGCTACTAGACCATGGCAATCTACGTCACAATAAATATATGGCAGGATATTTTAGCAACTAATCGGCCTTGGCATGCCATCTCAGCTAAGCAGATTGAGTGCAGAACAGGGCAAGGAAGCTTCTTAAGCAGAGCATATTGACAGTAACTACTTCGAAAAACAGTGAGATAAATAGCGTCTGTCAGCTAACATTCAGCGCTACACCGACATGAACGAGGCCTTAGTCTAGAATGCGCGTACCGTGGGAGAAGCTGACCGCCGTGCGTCTCCACACGAACGTCGTCAGTGGTGGCGGCACTGACCGTCGTGCGCCTTCACAAGAACGTAGCCAGAGGTGGCGGCGCGGCTAGAGGACGGCAGTCTACGAGAGCGTACTGTGGGAGCGAGAGGATCGCCGAACCGCGGCACCGACGTATCGGCGCGGCGGGGAGGGTGGCTTTGGCGGAGCGAATGGAGTGGAGGAAGACAGGGGGAGGGGGTTTGGGGAATATTATTGGCTAGTTGGCCGAAGGGCGGTTGAATCAGATTTGGGGGGAATTTTTGGGTGTGGGCGGGGGGAGGATTTTCGCGCGGTGGGCGGGGGGACTTTGGTGCATGGTCGGTTTCTCCAAGTGCAGGCCCACGTGTCAGTGAAGAGGCAAGCCGAAGCACGTTCCGTTTGCGTGAGCCGTGTGCAGGACCGAACGTGTGTGGGGTGCAATGCGACAGGAGTGCTGTGAGTGTACCGCCTTTTTTCCTATTAAGCTAGGTGCTTCGCCCCCTCAAAAAAAATTTGTTGCTTCGCGCGATCCATCGATACTACTACTAGTAATCCGGTAATCCCGACTAAAACGGCGCGGCCGGGTCTTTTCCCGCGCGATATGCTGGGAGGTTGGCTTAGTTGGGTTTTTTAGGATGAGTAATGCTACACCTACGTAATCCCAGTTACGTAATTAATGTAATGTGAAACGTGTGAGCTGTTGATTGTAGATTGGGGGGAGGGAGGGGCCCACCACCATGAAAATCAGGGGAGGAGAGAGAGGCAATTTACGTTAACCCTTTCGTAGGTTTCCGTAGATGTAGAAAGATGTGAAATGCGTGAATGTGTAGTGGACGTACTATTGGAGTGCCTAAGACAATTTGTGTATGTATAGACCCTATGTGTTTATTTTACTTCGCATGTTAGATTTGTCTCGGTTTAATAAAAAGCAGAGTTGGTGATGATGGTGTGCATGTCATCCTGCAATATAGGCCGTCCGATCTATATCTAACGGGTAGAAGGAAACTATGACAATTTACCCGCACTCCTCTCCACATTTGCAGCTAAGGCTTTCTCGTTCATCCTTTTCTCCCACAAGATCTTGATCTTCCGTCCAACGCACGGGCATCTTGCTAGTACTCCTTCAATATGTATATTATTGTGAAAGTTCATATACACCGTTCGAGATTAATGCAAACACGCCAGATTTTCATTATATTTCGAACTTTTATAGGACAGAAAAATAAAAGAAACCCGACCCTAAACCTATCCTACGGCGGCGACCGACATCCTCCATTTGCGATCTCTATGTACGGGGGCGGGGTTCAAGACCCGTGAAGTGAAGGTGCGGTCTTCGACGAGGAAGAGTAGAACACGGGATACGGACCGGCCAGTTGACACACCATGCCCTGCCGCCTCCCATGCCCTACTCATCCTCGGAGGAGTCCCCGACCTCAGCGGTGCCGGACGTTGGACGGCGGCAAGTAGGACGCGTGGCTGACAGTGCTCCCATCGTCGGCCGCCAGCGTGGCCACCGCTTGTGCGGTCGCGTCCGCGTCCGGCTACGATGCTATTGCGTCGCGAGAGGTGACTTGCGAGGGCGGCGACCTCGAGCTTCATCCCCGAATACAAGCTCTCCCGCAGAGCGTTCGCACTTGCGGTCATGGCGGATGTGGTGCCAGGTAGGAGGACGATGTGCTATGGTGTGGAGGTTAGCTGGGTGTTGCCGCTTTAAGTAGCGCATTCCGGTGAGGCCAAGCGTCCGGGTGCGTCATTAAGTCACCAGAGTTGGTTCCTCGGGCACTGAGCCTCTTAACGACAACATACAAACGGACGACATGAATGCGGGCAGATGGCGCCAGCTAGGAACGCACCGCGCGATGGCGCGAGGGACGAGGGTTTTGGTGTGCTAGGGTAGTCAGTTGCGGTCGTGGCAAAGTTGGAGATGCCCTTGTTGGGATTCGTAGTAATTTCAAAAATTTTCCTACGCGCACATAGGATCATGTGATGCATAGCAACGAGAGGAGAGTGTTGTCTACGTACCCAACGCAGACCGACTGCGGAAGCAATGACACGACGTAGAGGAAGTAGTCGTACGTCTTCACGATCCAACCGATCAAGCACCGAAATTACGGCACCTCCGAGTTCGAGCACACGTTCAGCTCGATGACGATCCCCGGACTCCGATCCAGCAAAGTGTCGGGGAAGAGTTTCGTCAGCACGACGGCGTGGTGACGATCTTGATGAACTACAGCAGCAGGGCTTCGCCTAAACTCCGCTACAGTATTATCGAGGAATATGGTGGCAGGGGGCACCGCACACGGCTAAGGAATCGATCACGTGGATCAACTTGTGTCAACTTGTGTGTTTAGAGGTGCCCCTGCCTCCGTATATAAAGGAGGAGAGGAGGGGAGGCTGGCCGGCCAAAGAGGGAGGCGCAGGAGAGTCCTACTCCCTCTGGGAGTAGGATTCCTCCCCCCAATCGTAGTTCAACTAGGATTCCTCGGAGGGGAAGGGAGAGAGGGGGGCCGGCCACCTTCTCCTAGTCCTAATAGGACTAGGGGAGGGGAAAGAGGTGCAGCCACCTTGGGCTGCCCCTTTCTCCTTTCCACTAAGGCCCATGATGGCCCATATGGCTCCCGGGGGGTTCCGGTAACCTCCCGGTAACCCGGTAAAATCCCGATTTCACCCGGAACACTTCCGATGTCCAAACATAGGCTTCCAATATATCAATCTTTACGTCTCGACCATTTCGAGACTCCTCGTCATGTCCGTGATCACATCCGGGACTCCGAACAACCTTCGGTACATCAAAATGCATAAACTCATAATATAACTGTCATCGTAACCTTAAGCGTGCGGACCCTACGGGTTCGAGAACAATGTAGACATGACCGAGACATGTCTCTGGTCAATAACCAATAGCGGGACCTGGATGCCCATATTGGCTCCTACATATTCTACGAAGATCTTTATCGGTCAGACCGCATAACAACATACGTTGTTCCCTTTGTCATCGGTATGTTACTTGCCCGAGATTCAATCGTCGGTATCCAATACCTAGTTCAATCTCGTTAACGGCAAGTCTCTTTACTCGTTCCGTAATACATCATCTCACAACTAACATATTAGTTGTAATGCTTGCAAGGCTTATGTGATGTATATTACCGAGAGGGCCCAGAGATACCTCTCCGACAATCGGAGTGACAAATCCTAATCTCGAAATACGCCAACCCAACATCGACCATTGGAGACACCTGTAGTACTCCTTTATAATCACCCATTTACGTTGTGACGTTTGGTAGTACCCAAAGTGTTCCTCCGGTAAACGGGAGTTGCATAATCTCATAGTCGTAGGAACATGTATAAGTCATGAAGAAAGCAATAGCAACATACTAAACGATCAGGTGCTAAGCTAATGGAATGGGTCATGTCAATCAGATCATTCTACTAATGATGTGACCTCGTTAATCAAATAACAACTCATTGTTCATGGTTAGGAAACATAACCATCTTTGATTAACGAGCTAGTCAAGTAGAGGCATACTAGTGACACTCTGTTTGTCTATTTATTCACACATGTATTATGTTTCCGGAAAATACAATTCTAGCATGAATAATAAACATTTATCATGATTATAAGGAAATAAATAATAACTTTATTATTGCCTCTAGGGCATATTTCCTTCAGTCTCCCACTTGCACTAGAGTCAATAATCTAGATTACACTGTAATGAATCTAACACCCATGGAGCTTTGGTGCTGATCATGTTTTGCTCGTGGAAGAGGCTTAGTCAACGGGTCTGCAATATTCAGATCCGTATGTATCTTGCAAATCTCTATGTCTCCCACCTGGACTAGATCCCGGATGGAGTTGAAGCGTCTCTTGATGTGTTTGGTCCTTTTGTGAAATCTGGATTCCTTTGCCAAGGCAATTGCACCAGTATTGTCACAAAAGATTTTCATTGGACCCGATGCTCTAGGTATGACACCTAGATCGGATATGAACTCCTTCATCCAGACTCCTTCATTTGCTGCTTCCGAAGCAGCTATGTATTCCGCTTCACATGTAGATCCCGCTACGACGCTTTGTTTAGAACTGCACCAACTGACAGCTCCACCGTTTAATGTAAACACGTATCCGGTTTGCGATTTAGAATCGTCCGGATCAGTGTCAAAGCTTGCATCAACGTAACCTTTTACGATGAGCTCTTTGTCACTTCCATATACGAGAAACATATCCTTAGTCCTTTTCAGGTATTTCAGGATGTTCTTGACCGCTGTCCAGTGATCCATTCCTGGATTACTTTGGTACCTCCCTGCTAAACTTATAGCAAGGCACACATCAGGTCTGGTACACAGCATTGCATACATGATAGAGCCTATGGCTGATGCATAGGGAACATCTTTCATATTCTCTCTATCTTCTGCACTGGTCGGGCATTGAGTCTTACTCAATTTCACACCTTGTAACACAGGCAAGAACCCTTTCTTCGCTTGATCCATTTTGAACTTCTTCAAAATTTTGTCAAGGTATGTGCTTTGTGAAAGTCCAATTAAGCGTCTTGATCTATCTCTATAGATCTTAATGCCTAATATGTAAGCAGCTTCACCGAGGTCTTTCATTGAAAAACTTTTATTCAAGTATCCCTTTATGCTATCCAGAAATTCTATATCATTTCCAATCAGTAATATGTCATCCACATATAATATCAGAAATGCTACAGAGCTCCCACTCACTTTCTTGTAAATACAGGCTTCTTCGAAAGTCTGTATAAAACCAAATGCTTTGATCACACTATCAAAACGTTTATTCCAACTCCGAGAGGCTTGCACCAGTCCATAAATGGATCGCTGGAGCTTGCACACTTTGTTAGCTCCCTTTGGATCGACAAAACCTTCTGGTTGCATCATATACAACTCTTCTTCCAGAAATCCATTCAGGAATGCAGTTTTGACATCCATTTGCCAAATTTCATAATCATAAAATGCGGCAATTGCTAACATGATTCGGACGGACTTAAGCATCGCTACGGGTGAGAAGGTCTCATCGTAGTCAATTCCTTGAACTTGCCGAAAACCTTTTGCGACAAGTCGAGCTTTGTAGATAGTAACATTACCATCAGCGTCAGTCTTCTTCTTAAAAATCCATTTATTCTCAATTGCTTGCCGATCATCGGGCAAGTCAACCAAAGTCCATACTTTGTTCTCATACATGGATCCCATCTCAGATTTCATGGCTTTAAGCCATTTTACGGAATCTGGGCTCACCATCGCTTCTTCATAGTTCGTAGGTTCATCATGATCTAGTAGCATGACCTCCAGAACAGGATTACCGTACCACTCTGGTGCGGATCTTACTCTGGTTGATCTACGCGGTTCAGTAGTATCTTGATCTGAAGTTTCATGATCATTATCATTGGCTTCCTCACTAACTGGTGTAGGTGTCACTGAAACAGTTTTCTGTGATGAACTACTTTCCAGTAAGGGAGCAGGTACAGTTACCTCGTCAAGTTCTACTTTCCTCCCACTCACTTCTTTCGAGAGAAACTCCTTCTCTAGAAATGATCCATTCTTAGCAACGAATGTTTTGCCTTCGGATCTGTGATAGAAGGTGTACCCAACAGTTTCCTTTGGGTATCCTATGAAGACACATTTATCCGATTTGGGTTCGAGCTTATCAGGTTGAAGCTTTTTCACATAAGCATCGCAGCCCCAAACTTTAAGAAACGACAACTTTGGTTTCTTGCAAAACCACAGTTCATAAGGCGTCGTCTCAACGGATTTTGATGGTGCCCTATTTAACGTGAATGCGGCCGTCTCTAAAGCATATCCCCAAAATGATAGCGGTAAATCAGTAAGAGACATCATAGATCGCACCATATCTAGTAAAGTACGATTACGACGTTCAGACACACCATTACGCTGTGGTGTTCCGGGTGGCGTGAGTTGCGAAACTATTCTACAGTTTTTCAAATGTACACCAAACTCGTAACTCAAATATTCTCCTCCACGATCAGATCGTAGAAACTTTATTTTCTTGTTACGATGATTTTCAACTTCACTCTGAAATTCTTTGAACTTTTCAAATGTTTCAGACTTATGTTTCATTAAGTAAATATACCCATATCTGCTTAAATCATCTGTGAAGGTGAGAAAATAACGATATCCGCCACGAGCCTCAATATTCATCGGGCCACATACATCGGTATGTATGATTTCCAACAAATCTGTTGCTCTCTCCATAGTACCGGAGAACGGTGTTTTAGTCATCTTGCCCAAGAGGCACGGTTCGCAAGTACCAAGTGATTCATAATCAAGTGGTTCCAAAAGTCCATCGGTATGGAGTTTCTTCATGCGCTTTATACCGATATGACCTAAACGACAGTGCCACAAATAAGTTGCACTTTCATTATCAACTCTGCATCTTTTGGCTTCAACATTATGAATATGTGTATTACTACTATCGAGATTCAATAAAAATAGACCACTCTTCAAGGGTGCATGACCATAAAAGATATTACTCATATAAATAGAACAACCATTATTCTCTGATTTAAATGAATAACCGTCTCGCATTAAACAAGATCCAGATATAATGTTCATGCTCAACGCTGGCACCAAATAACAATTACTTAGGTCTAATATTAATCCCGAAGGTAGATGTAGAGGTAGCGTGCCGACTGCGATCACATTGACTTTGGAACTGTTTCCCACGCGGATCGTCACCTCGTCCTTTGCCAGTGCCCGCTTATTCTGTAGTCCCTGTTTCGAGTTGCAAATATTAGCAACAGAACCAGTATCAAATACCCAGGTGCTACTGCGAGCTCTAGTAAGGTACACATCAATAACATGTATATCACATATACCTTTGTTCACCTTGCCATCCTTCTTATCCGCCAAATACTTGGGGCAGTTCCGCTTCCAGTGACCAGTCTGCTTGCAGTAGAAGCACTCAGTTTCTGGCTTAGGTCCAGACTTAGGTTTCTTCTCTTGAGCAGCAACTTGCTTGCCGTTCTTCTTGAAGTTCCCCTTTTTCTTCCCTTTGCCCTTTTTCTTGAAACTAGTGGTCTTGTTAACCATCAACACTTGATGCTCCTTCTTGATTTCTACCTCCGCAGCTTTCAGCATTGCGAAGAGCTCGGGAATAGTCTTGTTCATCCCTTGCATATTATAGTTCATTACGAAGCTCTTGTAGCTTGGTGGCAGTGATTGGAGAATTCTGTCGATGACGCAATCATCCGGAAGATTAACTCCCAATTGAATCAAGTGATTATTATACCCAGACATTTTGAGTATATGCTCACTGACAGAACTGTTCTCCTCCATCTTGCAGCTATAGAACTTATTGGAGACTTCATATCTCTCAATCCGGGCATTTACTTGAAATATTAACTTCAACTCCTGGAACATCTCATATGCTCCATGACGTTCAAAACGTCGTTGAAGTCCCGATTCTAAGCCGTAAAGCATGGCACACTGAACTATCGAGTAGTCATCAGCTTTGCTCTGCCAGACGTTCATAACATCTGGCGTTGCTCCAGCAGCAGGCCTGGCACCCAGCGGTGCTTCCAGGACGTAATTCTTCTGTGCAGCAATGAGGATAATCCTCAAGTTACGGACCCAGTCCGTGTAATTGCTACCATCATCTTTCAACTTTGCTTTCTCAAGGAACGCATTAAAATTTAACGGAACAACAGCACGAGCCATCTATCTACAATCAACATAAACAAGCAAGATACTATCAGGGACTAAGTTCATGATAAATTTTAAGTTCAATTAATCATATTATTAAAGAACTCCCACTTAGATAAACATCCCTCTAATCCTCTAAGTGATCACGTGATCCAAATCAACTAAACCATATCCGATCATCACGTGAGATGGAGTAGTTTCATCGGTGAACATCATTATGTTGATCATATCTACTATATGATTCACGCTCGACCTTTCGGTCTCCGTGTTCCGAGGCCATATCTGCATATGCTAGGCTCGTCAAGTTTAACCTGAGTATTCTGCGTGCGCAACTGTTTTGCACCCGTTGTATTTGAACGTAGAGCCTATCACACCCGATCATCACGTGGTGTCTCAGCACGAAGAACTTTTGCAACGGTGCATACTCAGGGAGAACACTTCTTGATAATTTAGTGAGAGATCATCTTATAATGCTACCGTCAATCAAAGCAAGATAAGATGCATAAAAAGATAAACATCACATGCAATCAATATAAGTGATATGATATGGCCATCATCATCTTGTGCTTTGTGATCTCCATCTCCGAAGCACCGTCATGATCACCATCGTCACCGGCGCGACACCTTGATCTCCATCGTAGCATCGTTGTCGTCTCGCCAATCTTATGCTTCCACGACTATCACTACCGTTTAGTAATAAAGTAAAGCATTACATCGCGATTGCATTGCATACAATAAAGCGACAACCATATGGCTCCTGCCAGTTGTCGATAACTTGGTTACAAAACATGATCATCTCATACAATAAAATTCAGCATCATGCCTTGACCATATCACATCACAACATGCCCTGCAAAAACAAGTTAGAGGTCCTCTACTTTGTTGTTGCATGTTTTACGTGGCTGCTACGGGCTTAAGTAAGAACCAATCTCACCTACGCATCAAAACCACAACGATAGTTTGTCAAATAGACTCCGTTTTAACCTTCGCAAGGACCGGGCGTAGCCATACTTGGTTCAACTAAAGTTGGAGAGGCAGTCGCCCGCAAGCCATCTCTGTGCAAAGCACGTCGAGGGAACCGGTCTCGCGTAAGCGTACGCGTAAGGTTGGTCCGGGTCGTCTCGTCCAACAATACCGCTGAACCAAAATATGACATGCTGGTAGGCAGTATGACTTGTATCGTCCACAACTCACTTGTGTTCTACTCGTGCATATAACATCAACATCATTAACCTAGGCTCGGATGCCACTGTTGGGTTTCGTAGTAATTTCAAAAATTTTCCTACGCGCACACAGGATCATGTGATGCATAGCAACGAGAGGAGAGTGTTGTCTACATACCCAACGCAGACCGACTGCGGAAGCAATGACACGACGTAGAGGAAGTAGTCGTACGTCTTCACGATCCAACCGATCAAGCACCGAAACTACGACACCTCCGAGTTCGAGCACACGTTCAGCTCGATGACGATCCCCGGACTCCGATCCAGCAAAGTGTCGGGGAAGAGTTTCGTCAGCACGACGGCGTGGTGACGATCTTGATGAACTACAGCAGCAGGGCTTCGCCTAAACTCCGCTACAGTATTATCGAGGAATATGGTGGCAGGGGGCACCGCACACGGCTAAGGAATCGATCACGTGGATCAACTTGTGTCAACTTGTGTGTTTAGAGGTGCCCCTGCCTCCGTATATAAAGGAGGAGAGGAGGGGAGGCTGGCCGGCCAAAGAGGGAGGCGCAGGAGAGTCCTACCCCCTCTGGGAGTAGGATTCCTCCCCCCAATCCTAGTCCAACTAGGATTCCTCGGAGGGGAAGGGAGAGAGGGGGGCCGGCCACCTTCTCCTAGTCCTAATAGGACTAGGGGAGGGGAAAGAGGCGCAGCCACCTTGGGCTGCCCCTTTCTCCTTTCCACTAAGGCCCATGATGGCCCATATGGCTCCCGGGGGGTTCCGGTAACCTCCCGGTAACCCGGTAAAATCCCGATTTCACCCGAAACACTTCCGATGTCCAAACATAGGCTTCCAATATATCAATCTTTACGTCTCGACCATTTCGAGACTCCTCGTCATGTCCGTGATCACATCCGGGACTCCGAACAACCTTCGGTACATCAAAATGCATAAACTCATAATATAACTGTCATCGTAACCTTAAGCGTGCGGACCCTACGGGTTCGAGAACAATGTAGACATGACCGAGACATGTCTCTGCTCAATAACCAATAGCGGGACCTGGATGCCCATATTGGCTCCTACATATTCTACGAAGATCTTTATCGGTCAGACCGCATAACAACATACGTTGTTCCCTTTGTCATCGGTATGTTACTTGCCCGAGATTCGATCGTCGGTATCCAATACCTAGTTCAATCTCGTTAACGGCAAGTCTCTTTACTCGTTCCGTAATACATCATCTCACAACTAACATATTAGTTGTAATGCTTGCAAGGCTTATGTGATGTGTATTACCGAGAGGGCCCAGAGATACCTCTCCGACAATCGGAGTGACAAATCCTAATCTCGAAATACGCCAACCCAACATCGACCATTGGAGACACCTGTAGTACTCCTTTATAATCACCCATTTACGTTGTGACGTTTGGTAGTACCCAAAGTGTTCCTCCGGTAAACGGGAGTTGCGTAATCTTATAGTCGTAGGAACATGTATAAGTCATGAAGAAAGCAATAGCAACATACTAAACGATCAGGTGCTAAGCTAATGGAATGGGTCATGTCAATCAGATCATTCTACTAATGATGTGACCTCGTTAATCAAATAACAACTCATTGTTCATGGTTAGGAAACATAACCATCTTTGATTAACGAGCTAGTCAAGTAGAGGCATACTAGTGACACTCTGTTTGTCTATGTATTCACACATGTATTATGTTTCCGGAAAATACAATTCTAGCATGAATAATAAACATTTATCATGATTATAAGGAAATAAATAATAACTTTATTATTGCCTCTAGGGCATATTTCCTTCAGCCCTTTGCTCACATGTTATCCCCGCATGTCATTGTAAAAGCAAGATGACCCGGCATGGTCTCAGGTCCAGAGGATGCAGTTGGCCGCGCTACGCCACTCCGCGGACGCGTTGCGGCGCCTCGTGCATCCTCGACGAGCCGGGTGTTGGGGTGTGTTTGGATTGTGGCCAAAGTGCACCTTACCAAAATTTTGGTCATGACCCAAAGATTGGTCTTTGTTTGGATGGTTGCAATTTTTTTGGCATGCCAATGAACTCTAGCCAACTCTAGTTCATTTTTCTTGCCAATTTCGGCCAAATCATGGGCAACCAATACCTCAACCAAAATTTTGGTCATGACCCAAAGATTGGTCTTTGTTTGGATGGTTTCCATTTCTTTGGCATGCCAATGAACTCTAGCCAACTCTAGTTCATTTTTCTTGCCAATGTCGGCCAAATCATGGGCAACCAATACCTCAACCAAAATTTTGGCTACCCAATGCTTTGATGGGGCAACCTTAGGCACAAACCAAACATACCGTTGGTCGTGCCACAGCACTAACACCACCCTCGGCACACTGAAACCCGACCATGTCTAGCTATGATATGAGCGTGTCGCTCACCGCGGTCGCCGTGTCTAGAGGCGGTGCTGGAGCTGCGCCCCGTTGTTGGCCCCAACGACCCACATGAATGGTTGTCGGTGGTGAGGAGGTCGTGGGCCAGCTCCTCCATTGGACTAGTCTGCCCCACATATCGGTTTCCCTGTTTTCCCGGCCATATTCGAGCGTCAGTGCTCCGCGTTGCGCATTAGGCCTTTCACTATGTAGGCCAAGCGAGACAACTTATTGTTTATTTGAACCGTTCAAGTATAATCATGCGGCGTTTGCTTATTTCTCATTCCTCTCCAACCGTCTTCTCCATCGATCATGTCGCCCTCCAGTCGAGTCCATCCTCCCGCATGCCTCATTTGAACATTCCGCCGAGTATCATTCGCATGTACCCACCCTAGTCCTCTTTCAATAGATCTCTGGACCCTGAGATGAATTCGAGAGGGAATGAGTAGGGGCACGTGATACCTAAGGAAGATTCAAAATTTTGAACCGGTGATCATAGCATCCGCAAATCATATATAAAGGGTATTCAATGTTCGTTTCGTTTTTGAACGTACAATATACTCCCTCTTATCCTTTCTAGTTTACATATAAGTTTTATGTGTAGTCAAAGTATCTCTACTTTGATCAAAAAGGTATCAACATTCAACAACGCCCAATCAATATTGTTAGATTCGTATGTACTCCTAGATTTGTACTCGAGATGGTTTCCAATTTGACTATTCACAAGATTAATAGTACATGAGATGTATAATGTGAAAATTATATCATTGGAAACTCCTTTCACATACGAATTTGACTGTATGCTTTGTGTAAGTTGCATGTCATATATTATTACTCTAACATTTGGTCAAAGTTAGCCTCGAAAAACGCATTAGACCCTGTATGCTTTGTGTAAGTTGCATGTCATATATTATTACTCTAACATTTGTGTAAGTTGCATGTCATATATTATTACTCTAACATTTGGTCAAATTAGTATAGTGGAAGTGGATCCTATGACATAGGTATCCCTGCCTTACCCTCCCTTTCGGTCACTTACTGGCGGACCCCATGCTTGCTAGGCCCCGCATGTCAGTTACTCAATGGGTTCGGCCACGTCAGGGGATTCTCATCCGTAGTATACTCCCTCTATTTTTATTTACTCCGCATAAAATGAAGGGAGTGGTGGTATGATAAATGACGCGGGCGGGGGAGGGGGAGGGACGTCGGTTTGCTCTCAACTGTGGTCCCACAAGCGAGCGAAAACGCAACAAGAAGCGTGTTCCATTCGGTGAGCGACATGGAGGGTCCAGCATGCCAGGCTGCAACGCGAACGCGACAAGAGCGATGTACAGTCAAAACCGATTGACCGGTCGTCACCGAAACCACTATTCACACCAAAACCTTCGCTGCTCGGCCTACGCCAGCCACTGCCCTAAAACCACACCAAATCTCCAGCCCATTCCCCCACCTTTCGATCCCCTAGCCCGCATCAAGCGTCCCCTAGTTCACCGGAAAGCCATGGTGCACCAAAAGATCACTTACTACAAGATGCTGACGCTAGAGCGCTGCGCAGAAATCGTGGCGGCGGTCGACGCCACAGACCTCCGTTCCCAAGCTCGCTTTGCGGAGGGCCGATCCCCGAGTTCTCTGGAGCCAAGCTACGAGGAGGAGGAAGCCGATCCAATGTTCATGGCGGAGGTCGTGGCGCAGAAGGCCCCCGATGGGTATGAGACGATGGACGTCGACTTCGTGCCGGCGTCCGAGTCCCCCATGGTGCAGGTGGACCAGCGGTTCAACATGGCGATACTAAAGGAGGACCGGGAGGCAGAGGCTCAACTCGACAAGGAGCGCACGCATGCCGCTGCCATCGAGGCTCTCCTGCAGGCGGAACCGGATGTCGTGGATGTGAACCGGGTGGCGGAGGCTCAACTTGAGGCGGAGCGCGCGGATCCCGCTGCCATCGAGGCCCTCCTGCAGGCGGAACCGGACGTCCTGTACTTGAAACGGGCGGCAGAGGCTCGACTCGACACAGAGCGCGCGGATGCTGCTCTCATCGACGCCCTCCTGCAGGCGGAACCGGACGTCCTGGGCTTGAACCGGGCGACGGAGGCTCGACTCGACACGGAGCGCCCGGATGCCGCTGCCATCGAGGCCCTCCTGCAGGCGGAAGCGGACGTCGTCGACTTGAACCGGGCTGTGCTCTCGTCCGTGCAGAGCGCCCGCATGCTCCGCTTGAATGAGTAGCTAGAGGCCGAGGACAACCACTGTGCGGAGACACACGTCGGCAGCGACGGCTCGTTCACGTCGTCATCCAAAGATGACGAGGTCGTCTCTTTCCGCGAGCAGTGATAGTTTTTCTTTATGTTGTTGTTTTTATGGATCTTTTGCTATGTAAAAACATATATTTGTTATGCAAGTCGCCTGACTTGGGCCAGTCTACCATTTCAGGTGGTTGGATGAATATCCTACGTCTCCTAACCCTTCTTTCCTTCTTCCTCACCTCTTCTTCTTCCCCAACGGACCACCGGACGGGCCGTACGGATACTCCCCTACATGCGGTTGGATAAACATACTCTATGAACGAAAATTATGTGTCAGCGATAGGATGGCTGAGTTTGGTTTGTTCACATGCGACAGCACGTGACAGTGAGGGTGCGTTCCCTTGGTTGGGTTCGCGGCGTACATGAGCGACCGTGTGAGGGTGCGGTGCGACCGCGGCGTGCAGGAGCGACCGTGTGAGGGTGTGGTGCGACCGCAACAGTTGTGCGCAAGTGTACCTCCTTCTCATTTTGAAAACTTTAGGCAAGCTTGGCAAAAATGTGTGGCGAAGTTTGGCAATGCAAGGCCTAGACCCAAATAGGATAAGTACGTACGTACTAGGAGTACTAGTGTTAAAAAAGAAAGGCGGGGTTTTCCTTCACGGGATTTAATCGATACAAATCCTCGTTTCATGTGTCAATTAATGCGTATTTTTTTCTCCAAAGACCAAAGAGATAACCATCTCACTCCTCATCGCTTGATTAATGCAGTGCCATGCAAACCAACCTTCTCACTTCCGCATGCATGCATGTCGTCTCTCTCTCTCCCCTGTCCATCTCTGTGCACGCATGCGCCTCTCGCTCTCTCTCCTGTTTCTGCATGCAAGTAGCTCTCTCTGCCTTGGGAAGATGCGAAGCATAGGGGAAAGAGAGATGGGATTACTGCAGGCACGCATGCGGTCAAAAGGGATGGGGGGCCCGGTTGGAAAGAGCAGCGAAAAAATGCCAATGCGCAGAGCATTGCGATGAAAACGAAATTTTCTTAGATACAGACAAAAAAGGACCGGAGGGAGTACTACTAGGAGTACTAGTGCGGTGAGATGGTTTCTCGAAGAAGACGATGGAGAAGCGGAGTCAGCGAAGAGTGAAATGATGGTTGCTTCGTCTGTGCCTTTGTGATTTGACGCCTCACTGCTTTGTGATTTGTGATAGAAGGGACAGGGGAGTATACTTTGTGCTCTATACTGTACTACATGCGTCCAAGCATGGGAGAAAGAGGAGAGACGTTGCATTTTTCTATTCCTTCAATCAATCAATCAGGGAGCTTCAGTTCCATCTTTTTGGCTTTGGCAACACCGTCCACAATGGCTCCCATGATGCCAAAAGCTATTTTCACATTTGGCTACACATTGTGGTTGCCCTTAACCATACCACTTGGTTTTTCTCCTGTGTGCTATCTATACAAATCTCAATCATATTGATCTAAAAAATTATAGAATCAAGATTAGTAAAAAGGAGGTGATTTTGCCGCGCGGATGGCGGGGGAGGTTTCTTATTTGAGCAATGCTACATCCACGTAATGGTTTACGTAAAGTTACAAACTGATGTGATGTGGGACTATTTGATTGGATTAAAGGAGAGGATTAGGCCCACCCCATCTGAAAATCAGGGGGGGCATATATAGATTAGATGGAAAGTATACGTAGCAGCTACGTAGCGCTTTGTAAGTCTAGGATTAGGCTTCTTATTTTCGGAGGACGTTGTCATCACGGTTTGCTAACATGCGGTCCCACGTGTCAGTGCTTTACCAAGCCGATCTGCGTCCCACATGAGGCAGAACAACGGCAGAAGCAACACGTAGTTAAGTTGAAGAAGATGATGGAGAAGCAGATTCAGCAATGAGTGAAATGATGGTTGCTTTGTCCCTCCAACTTAACTGCGGGAAAGGTGCGGCTTTTGTGATTTGACGCCTCATTGCTCATTACTACGCCGGTGCCACCCCGGCTGCTCTGCACTGTATTCCGGTATGGCACGTGGACCCGGTAGCTTGATGTCCCACTTGTCGGCGAAAGGGGCTAGAACATTTATGAAAGCGAGTGCTCCACTCTTACGACGGAGGAGTAGACGACGCGACAGCCCAGTGAACTGTCACTTGTACTGTATAGTACTATAGTTTTGCTGTTTCACACGATCCACCGATACAAACCCGGTTAAACAGGAAAGGGCGGGATTTTTCCCACGCGGTAGATGATACTGGCCATACATTTCAAAGGCAATTTTAATGTATGCAAACTGAATAATTATAAGTAACAATAGGATATCTAGTAAAACTAAAAACACATATGATTTATTGTGTTAGAGTGTAGTAGTAGTGATGTATTGCATAGTTGTTAGATGTAACATGCGAGAACGTGTAGAGATGTAGTTTTGGAGGGCCTACAGAGAGAAAAGCGTAATACAGTCACCGAACTTCAGAATAAGTTGATTACGGTCACTATATACGTTTTGTGTTGATTATACGGTCACTTGCTCATAGTTCAGCATCGGATTACACTCTGTTGACCGGCCAAATAGTATGCGTGGCGCCATGTTGACTAGTTAAATCGACCATGTTCCTTGTGGGTCCCACCTGTTAGTTCACATAGGCAAAAGGTCAGATAAACACAAATTTATGCAGGCGCGACAAGGCTCCAACCCGTGCGCGGGAATCACCTGGTTGTGTATGTATCTGTCAGGGCCTGATGTGTGCGCATGCACGTGTAGGTTGAGCACTTGAGCGTGAGAGTGTGTGTTGGTCGTGTGGTGTACTGGTGTGTGCATGCATGCGTGCGTGCGTGTGAGTGTTGCGTGCGTGCGTGGCTGCGTGTGTACGTGTGAGTGTTGCGTGCGTGTGTGGGTGCATGTGTTGCGTGGATGCCGTTCATGTGCATGCGTGCGTGTGTGTATAATCACCACACCAGCTCCTGTGTGTTAAAACAGACGGCTCAGCATACGAATGCAAGGCCACCTTGTCCGCTGTGCCCGCGGTCATGACTTCAAACCACCGTCCAAATATATTTTTGTCGTTTGTTTTCATTCTTACTAGCAAGATGCCCGTGCGTTGCACGTAACATCAAGATGCATTTGTATGACTTGTTTATCTTGTGAGAGAAAAGGATGAACGAGGGAAGGCCTTATTTGCAATTGCGGAGAGGTGTGTGGGTACCTTTTTGCAAAATTGCCATAGTTTCTTTCCTATCTGTCAGATATAAATCGGACGGCCTATATTGCAGGATGGCAGGCACACCATCATCACCAACTCTGTTTTTTATAAGATGTATTTTATGTATTTTATAAGAGTGTAGATGTAGAGTAGATACAAGTCGACAGGTGGGCACGATGGTAGTGAGATAATGTGATGCAACACTAGAGGTACCACGTGGAGCGTTTAACTGGTCAACTAGTCATGTCATGAGCAAATACAGAGTTGTACGGTGAGCCCGTGACTGTATAATAACCACTAAACGTTAATGGTGACCGTAATGAGTGGATTCTGAAGTCCAATGTACGTATCGTGCTTTCACTTCAAATATAATGATCATCATTGCATATATCGCGAGAGAAATATGAAACATGCGTGAATTTTCTGGGGCTTACTTTTAGAGGACCTAGAGATAGTTTTGTGTGCATACGTGAAAGGGGCGTACAGGGGGGTATGCGATGGAGAGAGAGATGCTCTTCGTTTCTCTTTATTATGACTAACTTTGTATATAGTATAAAAATATACAAATTCACAGTGCTGAATAAATATCATTGCGGGCACCATGCAATGCAAATTAGCGTTCATACTCCTCCACATAACTTTGTAATGTTGTATATATGTAGAAACTCTAAAATACTGTTTTGGCCACACTTTATTCAAAAGGAATGCTGTATGTGAAATAAACGTGAAGAGAGGGCTTTTTAGATCAATGGGGTACGTGATGTAACATGTGTGAATGTGTAGTTGATGCATTTGGTGGGGCCTTGAGAGGTATGTGTGTGTATTACGTATTCGAGAGAGGCATGGATAGAGGGGCCGACGGGGGGCGTGGGAGAGATAGCACGAGAAATGAGAGTGGTCTAGAGAGAGAGAGACGAATATGACGTCATGACAAGAGATTCCATTCCCTTGAGTGTGTGTATATGCAAGGGGGGAGGGAATAGAGGCACCAGGAGAAATTTTCTGTGTGTGTGGTGTTTGTGTTGCTATGTGTGGGTGTGAGAAGATAATGAGACGTGGGGGCAGAGGGTGTGTCACCGCGTGAGGTCCGGTGGGTCGAGGTGAGGCCCTTCGTTCGGTTCCGTCTTGCGCCACATTGGTTGGCCCATGATGCATTTAGGAAGACCCATGGATGACTAGTCATACAAGACAAAGATAGCAGAATTGTGAAGGACTATGTGTCCACTGACAACGCCGGCTAGGATTTGTAACCCTAGGTTCTCGGACTAAGGTAACCCCTTTATCTCTGATATTACTATTCATCCAACCTAACTTTAAGGGGCATCCTACAGAATGCTCTGCTAGAATCATACTCGTCGATTAGGAAGAGAGGTGTGAGAAATGCGTGAGAGACAGGCGTAAAGATAATGTGCGTACATGAGACACGTAGGCAGGTCCATGTATATAGAAAGGGTCGATGAGGATTGTGCGTGTGTATGTTTGCGAGAGGAAGAGTGCTTGTGATAAAGGTTAGTGGAAACAGTTGTAAATAGTTACGAGAGGGAGGGAGGGTTATATCTAGAGCATGTGTGCGAAAAAGACACCTTGGGAGAGAGTGTGTGAGCATGTGTGAGAGACCACCGATGGAGAGTGAAACTACACATAAAAGACTGCTCTACACATTGATTAAATATATAATTTGTATCCAAATATTAGGATGGGATCATGATATTTGCAATTCGTGTAAGGAGCGGTCATTGATCCATCAGACATCTAGATTCCATCGAATTTGAGCATGTCTATGTTATTATTCGACACAATTGATCCACATAGTTAGTATTTTGAAGTCCAGACAATGCATCGCTTTAGCAATCGAATATAAACGTGAGTATAGTTCATGTTGTGTGTGTAAAGCACATTATACATACGAAAGTTACACAATGGACATTATAAATAGCTACCTATAAACTAGCATACATTTGAATTCAACTTAAGGTGGTTTAAAAAATCGAATTCAACATGAAGTCCATTCAATTATTTGAATTTGATATCATGGCATTTGTAAACCATACCTAAATTATGGGGCACCAATCTTTTCTCTGATTTTGTACATAATAGCATATGTAGTCGTGTAAAAAATAGATTCAAATTTAGCTCCTCCATTCAAAAATAATCGTAGTTATAGGATTTTCAAGTCTCAAAATTTCAAAAAGAAGCGGATAATTTAATGAGGTTTTCAAACATACAAGGTCAAATATAACGTTGTCTATTTAGGTCAATCCTAATAGTTCAATAGTACTCTAAATGTGAATGCTTGTGTTTCAAAATTTCGAACGAAGCGCCAAAAGAGCCTCTACTCGCCCGAAACCGCGTGAGACCAATGTTTGGTAGTACAAGGAAATTACTTTTCTAATAACTTCGACCCGTGAAACCTACCGGCCCGTCGTCCAAAGGTCTAAACCGGGGTAGGTTTGTAGCTTCATCTAGACGCCACGCAACCGCATCCGAAAAACATTCATACACAATGGCCGCCTAAGCACACATGTGCGTGGCCGAAATCGCTCCCGCCCACTATTTGGGACACCTGGGATTACCATCCTACCCCCGACCCGCAGTAGGTCCAAAATTTAAGAGGGGGCAAAGTTTGTACTTTCCCCAAATTTCAAATAAGAGCGTCCCATCTTATGTTCAAAAAAGCCAAAAACAAGCGCGTCCCAGACCGAAACATGGTTCCCCCCAACCCGTCTGATTCCCCATTCGTACTCCATGGGCGCCAATACTACCTCTCCACCATGCGCGAAACCCCGGCGTCCTCCGTCCGCCACCCCATCCTACCCATCAACCGCCGCCCTCCTCCATCACGCTGGAGCCGATACCCTGACGTCGTCGTCCATCGCAACCTCAACCGCTGCGCCCTCCATGGCTAGTAGTTGAAGCCGAGGCCGAGCCGTCCGTACCTGAGCCAGTTCAACCATGCCGTCCTGCGCCTCACCGCTGCCGCTCCAACTTTGCCACCTTCCACCGCACCAGAGTTGTTCCTGCTATGTCGTCCTTCGCCGCCTCGGATCTGCTTCCCCTCCGCTGACATACGGCCACGACAACACAGTCAACAATTTGGCCATGGGTTCGTCCAAGCCTGCACCCTCCAGAACATCGGTTTCCCCGGTAAAAAGAAGAAGATCGACGTGACATGTGGAGGTGACCACACTGGCAACCGAAAAAGGTACTCCGCTTCCCTTATTCGTGCAGATCTTACGTCTCTGCTTGCACGGTATTCATCCCACAGAAGACACTAGTTGACCGCTTCTTCTTGATACTAGATGTTCCTAGTAACTCGCGATGCACAATGTTTCTCCTCATATACTATTTCACCTTAGCTAGAGGTCCGTCGCCCCCCCGAATTTCAATTTCTGGCCAGTTGATTCCCAATTAACGGAAGCATTCCCCGGCGTAACGGGCGCTAGTACGCCTATTACGCCATGGAAGTAGCGCCTTGGTGTTTATCTTAGGGGCGTGTGCGGCCTAGAGGTACTGGCGCCCGATCTGGAGGTCGGCCGGGATTAAAGGGATGGCCTGGGGGAGCTGCCAAGCACGGCGGTGGTGTGAGGTCGATGGGAGGGCGGGGCGGCAGAGGCAAGGGTCTGGGCCGGTGGTCGCTGGCGGTTCGAGAAAGATCGTCAACAGTGACTGGCGGGAGGTAGACGAAGGCCATCTGCCCGTTCCTTATAGATCGGACGGTTCATTAAAAAACCGACTGACCTATTTATTTTCAGTCGACTGTTATCTTAGATATGACCACATTTGGTGGTGTGTTGGAGGAGTACCTGCATTTCCTGTGCTCATATATTACAAAATCATACGAAGTAGAATCTAATTTTGTTTGCCATGCAATGTCGTAGAGCTATCATATGTCTCATGTCATTTATTTTCAGCCACCTGCTATCTGCTACTTTTACAGTGCACTAGTTCTACACACACTTCACCCTTACTCTCACTATTGTGTTTTTATGCAAGGGTATTTTAGACTCTGCTGCCATGAGAGAAACCAAAAAGAAAAGAGAGAAGTCGCTCCAGCTTCGTATGTGGGTAGGCAAGACACGTTACAGCGCTATAAAGGGTGCAGTGTTAGCAGATGGAGACGGTAAACGTAGCTCTGGAGTTGATGACCTCGCTCACAATGAACCACCATCCCAGGTGCTTGCTTTAACTTCGCAGTGTCATATGTGGTTGCATGTTCCAGATGGTGTCTAGCTTGTATTCGAAAGGCCGAAGTCGGTAAGATAAGGAAAGACATTTTTTTACATGAACCACCATCCCGTGAGCACCAGAAGACAAATAGCTAGTCAGGGCACTGGCCGAGCCAGTGACAAGCCCAGCAAAGATAGGCATCACCTGAAAGCCAACTAAAAAGCTGCAATGGTGGCGAAGTAGCCCGCCTCCCACCAGGCTCTCGGGTCCTAGATGATCATGCTCACCACTCCAGTCGGATGTCTAGCTTGTATTGCGTCCAATTTGGTTAAATTGCATCTGCTTAGCTTACACATTATACCTTTGAATATGACATGCATTTCTGTTTTTGGTACATACTAGTACATCTGTGTATTAACCATGTTCTTACATCAAACTAATGTTCTTGTGTATCCCTCATCAATCACTTATGACGAGGCAGGCAGGCAGGCAGGCAAGGGGACTACTCCTCATTTAAAGAATGCAGGCCTCCCGACATGATTCTCAAGAAACAGAAATGCTAGATGAAGATAGTGAATGTAGCTCTGTAGTTGATTACAGCATTTTCCCTACACTAGCATCGCAGGTGCTTGCTCTAACTTGGCAGCGTGATATGTGGTTGCATGTTGCATATGGTGTCTAGATTGTAATTCTTCCAATCTGGTTAAACTGCATGTGCTAGTCTGCTTAGCTTATACATTATACCTGTTAATGTAACATGCCTTCCTGTATTTAGTACATAGTACATATGTCTATTAAACATGTCCTTACATAAAATTATTGTTTTTTTGTATCCCGCATCAATCAACATGACGAGACACCTTTAGTATATGCAGTGCGATATTAGTTGCATATTTCATATGATTTATAGCATGCATTGCTTCTAATTTGTTGAAATTCCATTTATGATGGGATGCTTTTAACTTGGCAGAGTCATATTGGTCATATCTTTCATGTGGTGTCTAGCTTGCATTCCTTCTTATTTGTTGGAATGGTTTCTACTTAGTTTACACAAACAGTTGTGGACATGTCATGCCGTCCTGTTTTTCGTACATATTCCATCGTGGTATCATGTGTTTGCCTTACATCAAAGTAGTTATTGTCAGTATCATGCGTGAATGAGTTCTGAAGAGAGAATTTTATTGCTTTTTCTTGTCGGTTTTACTTGACAATTCAAAATCAATAAAGCGGAAGGAAGTTAGCAAGGCAGCGGATAAAGGTGCTCCTTCCGAACGGAGGGCCTCTACAGTTTCTACTCCTCCACACCCCCAAGATGATTTCCAAGACAACACATGCATAGACACTCAACAAAGTTGTGTTTATGATGAGCACGTCTCCCCTAGTGCAGCATCACCGGTGCTCCCTCTAACTTGGCACTGTTATATGTGGTTGCATGTTATGTGTGATGTCTAGCTTGTATTGCTTCTAATTTTGTTGAATTCCACCTGCTTACTTTCCACATTATACTTGAATAAGACATGTGTTCCTGTTTCTAGAACATACAATATCTGTCTACCACACCATGTTCTTACATCAAATTACTACTGTTGTGTAACCTGCAATAATCACTTATCATAAGACACGTTTGACTTCGGAGTGTGATATAGGTTACATCTCACATTCTTTTCTAGCTTGTAGTACTAATTTGTTGAAATGGCACTTATGACGAGACAGTTTTAACTTGTTAGAGTGATATTCGTTGCATCTTTCATATGGTGTCTAGCTTTCATTGCTTCTAATTTGTTGAAATGCCTTCTCCTTAGTTTACACATCATAAGGCCTTGTACAATGGTTGGTGCTTAGGGGAGGTGCTTAGAGAAATAAACCAGGCTTTCCTTAAGCACCAGTGCCTATTTGTACAGGGTAGACGCTTAACTAAGCGTCTCTCATGTAGAAATAAGCACTGGTGCTTCAGAAAAATCCGGTTTATTTTTCTAAGTACCTTCCTAAGCACCTACCATTGTACAAGGCCTAAGCTGTGAATATGCAATGATGTGAATATGCAATGGCACTAATGACGAGAGACCTCTAACATGGTAGTGCGATGTTGTTTGCATCTTGCATATGATTTATTTCTTATACTATTTCACATTTGTTTAAACGCCATTTATGATGAGACACTGTTTACTTGGCAGAGCGATATTTGTAGCATCTTTCATATGGTGTCTACCTTTCATTGCATTGCTTCTAATTTGGTGAAATGTCTTCTTCTTAGTTTACACATCATAGTTCTGGTTATCTCTTCCATCCTATTTTTCATACATATTACATCCTCGTTTCATGTGGTTGTCTAACATCAAAGTTCAGTTCGTCTGCATCACGCATCAATTTGTTCTGAAGAACTAAATTGTTATTCGTTTTTCTTGTCGGCTTGACTTAACATGGCACAGAGAAAGAGGAAGAAACATAGAATGGCAGGGAATGAGAAGCGGATGAATCCTGTAGATTCTGCTGGTACTGATGGTGCAATAGAAGGTCAAAGTCCAGCGGAAAATTCTACAAACATGGCATCCCATGCTACATGAGTTGCAAAAAAAGCCAAAGAGAAACAAATAGCTGCCACCAAACAAGCAGAGACAGCCCTAGTTCTTGCAACACCTACCACAGTAGTACCAGCTGCACGACTTACTCGTGCGTCAACTGAGCTAGCAGCATGTTCCCAAGCTCCCTTGCCACCTGACACTACTTCCCAAGCACTCTTGACACAAGACGAGTTGGCAATATCAGATGAACCTTGTGAGCTTCAACAGCAAGAAGGTAGTTGCTGGAGTCAAGTTACAGTTGCATGCTTCTTTATATGTAGTCTCACAGTTTGATGTACACTAACACTTCCTATGTTCGTTGTTGGACTAGCACCTAGGCGCAAGAGGAAACAACCATCAAGGATAATGCTCGATAGGTTAACTAAATCTAGAGGAGGAAGAATGGAGATCCGTTTTGAGGCAGGTTTAGAAAGGCCACGTGATGCTATAGATTCAGCCAAGTTAGTATCAGAGGCAGCGGTTGCCGTTAGGTGTCATGTACATATCCTCCCAACTTTTTCAGTACAGGAATGACAAAGACGAGACCCAGTTCAACACCTTCCTCGACCATTTATCTGTAAGTATGGTTATGTATGGAAACTAGTAATATCGTCTTGCTCTGTCCCATACTTTCTAGGTTGCTGATAATGAGACTCCCATAATTTTCAACACATGAGGTTCAAGTTGGATAGCCAAGATGATGCAACTAGACAAGCTTGCGCCCATGTTTTCAAGTCTGCTCTGCGACAGTATCGGTATAACTTGAGGAAAACTCACTTTGAAGGCAAGGCTAACAGTGAACTTTCCCAAACATCTCCAGTGGAAAATATATCGGATGAAAACTGGAGGGGCCTTGTTAAACATTGGTCTGATCCGAAGTATCAGGTACATCATACATATGTGATCAGATCACATGTTGAAGTCCTATTTACGCATGTGCCACACAAATTTATCTTCTTGTAGGTGAACTGCTCAAAGAACAAGGCCAACCGTACAAAAGTGAAATTCCAACAGACCATAGGATCTCGTAGCTATATTGCACACTGCGAGGCTCTTGTAATTAGCTGTTGTTTCACTCTTTTTGCTGTACCATATTATCATATCTATATTGACTTTTTTGAAATGCAGAGGAAAGCCGGCAAGGACCAAAAAGTACCTGAACCAAATGTTATGGAAATCTTCAAGGACTGTCACACCAGCAAGAAGAAGGGCATGACTACACCAGTCAAAGCCACTATTGTAATTCCTTAATCCTCATGCCTTTTAACTACTACTTACTCTGACGTGTGCCTTGAACTGCATGGTTTGCAGCCAATGTCTATTACTCTTTTCAATTTTATAGACAATTGTCTTAGCGTATCATTGCACCTTACAAGGTTTAAAAGAGAGGAGTGATGTTCCTTTGATCTTGACCCATCATCTAGTTCCGTGCTGGACTTGCCCACACAACGTTACAATTGCCTGTTTGTCTGTTCTCAGTTGTTTTGTGATACGAATGATGTCATACTATGCTTACTATATTATAAACTTCGTCTCTTTATCCTTAGCCCTCAATACAATGTGAAGAAATAGACAATACATTAGCGATGGTACATGGTCATATGTTTGGAACCTGGTTTTATTATGTACTTTGCAATGAAATACAACTAATATTTTACATGGGTTCACCAGAATAAGTTCTGTATATAGACCAAAGCTATTTTGTTTGGTTTTGCTGCCTCCTTAATATCTTCTGTTCTGGTACTACTAATGTAAAACCTCAACTTTTCAGCGAGCTATGGAAAAAATGGTGGAACCGCCACCTTCTGAAGGTGGCGTGGCAACTATAACCACAATGTCAGCTCTTGCTGCAGTGGGTTAGTACCTGTCCACTAATAGTGCCAAAAGCACGTTCCTGCATAATACTGGGTTGGTTGTTAAGGCAATATCGTCCAAACTACCTTATGATCAAGATATGCAAGCTCAAAGCAATGTTGTATCTGCGCTCCAGACACAAGTTCATTCCCTAATAGAGACCCTTTGTGAAACAAGGAGAAACTTTGCTCAATGTCGTCAAGATATGCATGGTTTTGAAACCATACTATCAGACATTTGCTATGTTGTTCAGGAGCCTAGGGGAAATGAAGGCGAGGGTTATGGTGCTCCATCAGACAATACAACATGAAAACGTAACAGTCAGGTCAAATGAACTGAGCTTCTGAACTTCTGGTGGTGCATTTATCTGCTAGACTGTTAAGTTTTATGCCAACCTTCCTTTTATTATATAGTTGTAATTTGTTTTGGTGCGATACAAAATTTATTCTTAACGTGCAGCCACCGGCTGAAGAAAACAGCAAGCCATTTTTGTATAGTGTTGGGTGTTCCCTATATTTGCACTGGTGGAGATCTTTGATGCCGAGTGGATGTAATCTGTGCAATCGCCTTAATAGCCTAGCGTTAGTTTCAGCCTTATTTATTTCCTAGTCTTCTTTTTCCCTAGTTTGCTAGTGGCCGCAACTACCATGGGCCATATACGGGCCGTGGGATCCATGGGTCTCCTACAGGCCGTCGATAAATGGGCTTGTAATCGGTGGGCCTCGGGCCGTCGGATAAATGGGTCTACATGGGCCGTAATTGGGCGTAATTGGTATCGGCCCAGCACGGTAACAGGTCGTTAACAGGCCGTAGGACAGCAAAGGCTTAATTCTGTCACAGGCATAACGGGTCGTTAATGGGCCAGAATATAGGATGGGCTGGAAATGGCGCAACGGGTTAACGGGCCAGAAACGGGCCGACTCTTGCCATGGGCCGAATTTGGCCCATTAGGGTAACAGGCCAGTAACGGGCCGACTCTTGCCATGGGCCGAATTTGGCCCATTGGGGGAACAAGCCAGTAACGGGCCGACTCTTGCCATGGGTCGAATTTGGCCCATTAGGGGAACAAGCCAGTAACGGGCCGGAAGTAGTCGAGGGCCAAAAAGGAGCCCAAGAACGTATGGGCCGTCAATAGGCCGAAAGCTAACACAGGCTGGAAACAGCCTATGTAAATCATGGGCCATTAACGGGTATAAAGAAAATTACTGTTCATTATGGGCCAGAGTCACCGTGGGCCTGTAATGGGCCGAAAGATACGAAGGCCTCATATGGGCCGAAAGACGTCGTGGGCCATACATGGGCCGAAAGTGAAATGGGCTAGTGTTATATTCGACGGCCCACATGACATTGTTGGGCCGATTTCCTTTAGGGCCTAACGGGCCGTGAGTTAACGGGCCGTAAAATGGGCTATTTGCGAAGAGACCGTTAACAGGATTTTCATGGGCTAGCCCGTTAACTTTTGACCAAGTCAAACGGGCCAGCTTTGTAAGCTAAATGGGCCAGTGGTGGCCCATGGCACGTGTCGACATATCATAGGCACCTATCTGACCCACTGACGAGCTGACACGTGTTTCGTCCGGCCAATAAGAATTATACACGTGGAAATTTCCCATTGGTCGGGGCTGTTAACGGGTTATCGGATCCAAAACCTGACCCGATAGCTTAACGGCGTTCTGTTACAGTGGATGCCACATGTCGGTCACCCTTGACGAAAGCACTTCTGTGACGCGCGATTTATCGTCATGGAAGTGGACACTTCCGTGATGATAATTTTGGTAATGTCATGGAACACTTCTATGATAGCACAGGTATGACTATCTTGATTCTGTCATAAATTTGTCATGGATGTACATGCATGGCAAAAACGCGACCTACTATGACAAACACGTATCATCACGGAAGTGTATTTTTTTGTACTAGAGCCTCACCACATATGCGCGCCATCGACTACGCCCGGGGGCTTCGTCAACATCAGCACGGCCGGCGACATAGGGGGCTCCAACCCCCCCATGCCGCCCTCGACAAGCACGAGCGCAAGCGCACCCCCATGGTCCCAGCCGGATGTCATATTATCATCCCCAGGACGCCATCATGGGCGGAGCAACATGGACCGTGGGGCACCACGGCGAGGTGTTCGGGGTAACGGCCCCGGAAGCCTACCTGCCCCGCATGATGGACCAAGGGTACGCACCAGAGGACGACATCAGCTCATTCGTTGGAGAAGATTGGGGAGAAGGGGCGCTAGGAGTCGAAGCCTTCCAAGAGCCGGTGGAGAACCACATCGATCGCGCCGACGACGGCAACTACAGGGTACCGCTAACCTCTCAGGAACAGGCTTATGCTAACCATGGGCTACAGATGAATCAGGTTGCAGCATCGATCGGCAACCCTAGCATGGCGGCACCCGTTTCAACAAGGGAGAGACGCTGGGGGCCGCTGGGAGGGAGCCAGGAGCAAGGCCCCTCCCCAAGGCACGCGAAACCAGGGGACACCCAGAGGTAGGCCCTCTGCCGGGTGGCTTCAACAACCCTTCCCCCGGCAGAGGACCCGTGGTCGCCGAGGGAACTGCTGGCGTCCTCTTTCCCTCCTTTGTGTCATCCTAGTCTCCGGTCGGCTCAAAGGAGGTCAAGGGTGGCGCAAGGCGGGGCCCTCGTCTGGCGATATGAAGCAAGGCCGGTACCTGTGAAGAAGGCCTGGTGCCTGTGAAGCTCGCCGCCCGTGACACTCTCACGTAATAATGAGTTGGGGCTGTGCACGCCCCGGAGTCTCAGAGCGCCGGCCTTAGGCCCTGGGGCTCCCTCCCACGCCTAGTGGATAGCACTTAGCTCCGCGCTGGTGAGAAGACTTGAAGACCCGAAGACTAGACTAGGTGTCGGACGCAGCCTTTTGCTTTGGATCTCTCTTTCTGTGGCTTTGCTTTCTGATTCTAGACTTAAGTTGAAGCTGAATTTTTATCGATGCGCGCGGGGGTCCCTTTTCTCGTTCGAGCCATTTCTCGCCTTCTGGATCTTGTTTGGTTTGGGACTCACGGCCATCGCCTTTCCATCGCAAAGCTCCTTGCGATCCATACCGCGCAAAGCACGTGCTAGCACTACGCCTGGTGCTCGCCCCTTGTGGGGCCCCCTCAAACGGGGCGATAAGCTCCACTGGATTCTCAGGAACTTGTCGCCTCATGACCCAGCCCTAAGTTGGCGCTGACTAAGGTAAACCACGTCGGGAAACTCACCCCCAGTTTCATGAGCTCACGAGGACACATACCCACATCGCATAGGAAAGTAAAAACTGTGATTTGCTTACACGAGGGGCTCCCCCTCTCAAAATGCTCTTACAAGTTTTCCAAGGGCCACGCCCGAGTTTTGCGTGCAGAATAAAACAACAGGAGAATGTGGGATCAGCTAGAGATATCGCTCACTACATTGTCCATGGACGCGTCACTCGCATCATCATCATCCTCGTCGGAATCGACACCGCCATAGCCGTCGTTGACCATGTCACCTTCGTCTGCGATGACCACCACCCCATCGTTCTCCAAGGTGAAGGCCCTGACCAACGCGTCGATATGGTCCCCTACCCAACGCACCAGGTCGCCCCGGACAGCCATGGGTACAGGGGCAATGGCGGCATGAAAGTCGAAGTTGGGGTCGGCGTTCAGAAGGTGGCTGAAGACACGGGAGACGGCGCGCTGAAGTAGGCCACGACCCCTCTCCTCCACAAGCTTCTGAGCTCTAGCAGATTGAGCCTCCAGGCGCGTCACCATCTCGGTGAAGAAGGTCAGGTGGCTGGCGTAGTCACTTGAGTGAGGAGTCGGGGCGTTCTCATCGCAGATATAACCCAGGGCGGTGTTGGCCTTGTTCCGAAGATCTTGAAGCATAGGAGCATGCTCACGCTCCAGCGTTCGGTGTTGAAGCACTTCCTCCCTGTTTTGCTGAGCGGCGGCCTCGGCGTCGTCAATTTGTCTCCAGAGGGAAAGAAGCTCAGCACGGGCGGAGGCCAAGTCCGCCTGCGCCGTAACCAGGGTGGCGGTTGTGGCCTCCGCATGCCTCTCGGCCTCGTCCAACCTGGGCCTGAGGGCGGCGGCCCTGCCCGCACCCTCCTGACCGGCAAGCTTCAGCTTCAAGCCGTACCTGCCCTTCAGATCTGCGCGAACCACGGCCACCCGGCGATTGATCTCCTCCTCGACTCTGGCCTCGTGGGCCTCGACGGCATCTTCAGCTTGAGCGACTTAATGCTCCCTTGTCTCCAGTCGCTCGAGCTCGAGGCTGCGCTCCACGGCTTCCAGGGCCAGCGTCTCCTCGCACTTCCAGACCTCCTCTTCCTTCGCAGGCGTCCCCCTCATTGACGCAAGGGCGGCCCCACGCGCCTCGACCTACTGCCACGCGCTCCAAGCCTGAAGCTCCCACGCGCGCTCCTCCGCAGCCTCGCGGCGGCGATCGGCCTCGTGAGCTTCCTCCAAAGCTCGCGAGCGGGCCTCATTGGCAATCTTGAGGGATGCCTCAGCCTTCGCGTTCTCGAGGTCGCGATGATAATTACCAAGGTTGATGGCCACTCGCAGCTTGTGCTGCTCCTCCACCAACCAAAGACCTTCAGCCTCCTAGACGCGGGTCGACACCAGCAGGCTCTTCACCAAAGCGGTTCATCGCGCCCATCGCCTCCTGGAAGAGCTTGTGGCAGACCATGTTGTGCCCGCGCTCGAGCTCGAACGCTTGGCCCACCTCATCCTCCACCTCGGGGGCTGCGGGTTTAGCATCAAGTGGCGCACCACCTCCCGGTTGGGGGCTGGGGGCTGGCACGGCCCTAGGCGCCAGCTGACCCTTGCGAGGGGCATGAACCGAACATGGCCCGCTGCTTGAAGAAGACTCTAGGATCGAGGCTAGCCTGCTACCAACCGTGACCAGGGAAGGAGTCATTGGCACGCCTGCTGCGCTCCGAGCAAGGCCACAAAGAAAGGACGGCAAAGGCGCAAGCTCGGGGCGCCTTGACAATGGACCAACTCCCCTGGCTGACCCCACGCTGTGGGCAGCGTCCGAGCCTATAGCATTGGAGCTTGGCGGGTGCGATGGGACGAGAGGGAGCTGCTTCTCTGGAGATTTCCCGGCCTTAGCAGAAGGGGACCTGAGGGGACAATCATCAGGAAAGGAAAGCGGCACATAGAAGATCACCAAGATAAGCTACTTACTCATCGATAGTGATGTACTTCCGTCGCTTCAATGGTCCGAAGATGTTGCCGCCGCTAGGGGATCCTTTCCTCTTGTGAAGCTCCTCGAAGTCCACACAAAGGCGACCGAAGTGCTGGACGTGACGGCCGGAGCGTGGCGGAGCCGAAGAAGAACCAAGAGGGATGGCTTCAGGGGAGCCCAGATGCAGCAAACAGCCCAGCTCTTTCTCGCTGCGACCTCCCGAGGCTCCTGGAGCCTCGGCCTCGGGAGCCGCATGCCGCATCTCATCAGCGATCGACGCCTCAGGAGGGGCGTCGCAAGCTCCCGAGGACGACGCCCCCAGATCATTGCTCGACATGTGCTCCTCAACATCTGAGCAGTCGGCCACCGACGCCGCTTGCTCCCCCGCACCGTCACCTGATGTGGGCTCAGCACCGACGGCGAGACGGGGACCACGATGATGGGATTCTTGCGGGGCCCCACCAAGCCGATTGGGCGCAGCCCCCACTCATCAAAGGAAGGCATGTTCGCGGCAAATGTGACCTTGTTCTCGCAGCGGTACAACATGTAGCTTTTCCTGGGCATCTCATCCAGCAAAGGGACACCAGATAGGACCGTGAGCACTGTTTGCCGCGCAGCGAGAGGAAGCCCCTCCTCCTGAAACCTCATGTTGTCCTGTCCGCTGAGCAAGGCCCACATCGGGCGAGAATGGTGCTAAAGCGGAGCAACTCGAGGCCTGACGAACTCCCTCCCCACCATGGGCG
Source organism: Triticum dicoccoides (assembly GCF_002162155.2). Classification (NCBI taxonomy): domain Eukaryota; kingdom Viridiplantae; phylum Streptophyta; class Magnoliopsida; order Poales; family Poaceae; genus Triticum; species Triticum dicoccoides. The sequence continues at coordinate 158,568,179 of NC_041386.1, read as the reverse complement.
CAGTCACGCCAAGGTCCTTCAACCACCCCAGCCTAGCCCAGACGGGGGCAAGGCAGGGGCTCGTGAGCGTCTGGTCACCCCAGCTGGAGTTTGGAATAGCGGGTCCCACCGGAGCTTGGAGCAGAGGGTTGAGCACGCCGGCATCAACAAACACCCATCGCGTGTGGAACTCGCTCGCGGATGAAGGGAGCTCGAAGTCGATCCCCATGCCTGCTGTCACAGCCACGGCCTGGAAGCCCACACACCCTGAGCTCTGTCGAGCACCAGTGAGATGCAGCGAGAAGAAGTGGTGGAGGAGTGCCACGGAGGGGGTGATGCCCACCATGGCCTCACACACGAAAGCAAAGATGGCAAGAAGGGTCACATATTGAGGGTTGAGATGGAGCATGTGGATCTGATAGTGCTCGAGTACCGCGTTGAAGAAGGCAGAGAAGGGAGGAAGCAGGCCAGCCTAGAGGGCATCAATGAAGATCGGAACCTCGGTGACTTCCCGAGCCATGCTGGAGGGAGACGCAGGCCAGGCCAGCGTCTCTCCCCACTCGTTGAAGATGGAGGCGAGCATGGGGTGCACCTTACCCATGGCCTCGTCGTTGAGCACCCGAGGCCGGCCGAGCGCCGACTCGAAGGATGGAGGCGTAGTTGGCGAGGACAGAGGTTTCTTCCCCTTTTGGGCTTGCTTCAGCGCCATGGCGGTGAAGCGGGCGGAGCGCTGGTCGGATTGGGAAGGCAGAGCAGGGCGTCGAGGAAGCAAGGAGATTGGAAGAACCACGCGCGGCGAAGGGAAAATAACTGTGTAGGCCGCAGGGGCCGCATAGCCAGGCGGATTCAAGGGCGGCGTGGGGAAGCGGAGACGCACATGTCCAATCAACTGCCACGCGTCGACCGAGGCCGCAGGCTTTTGGGGCCCGCAGTGCTCCGAACTTGACCCTTGGCTTCGCCGCGAAGCCAAGCCCGTGCGCACCTTGGGATCGGGGGCTACTGTCGGTGTTCTGGGAACGGGGGTCCCCAGACTTACATTCCTGCGGCCCGCGGCGTGGCGAAGCCAGCAGGTCGTACGACCCATCTTCATCAACAAAGCATCCAAGACCCTCGCGAGGGTCCAAGCCTCATGAGGCAGACGATGCAAGACCTCCTCCCAAGCGGCCTAGTCAGGCAGGCTTGCGAGGGGCGGAGATATCAAGGTGAGGAGAACCTCACGAGGCTCTCATGACGTGAGCCATGACGATCGACATCAGGCGGGCGATAGCGCGCGCAGCGTCCTTGTTTCCTCTTTGGTGCAAAGGAGGCAAGCGCAGCCGTAGAGTACCGAGGACTTAGGCAAAGGTTGCCATTTCGGTGCAACAAGACCAAGACCATGGACTGCAAGACAGAGGTCATCGGGGAGCCCGAGACGGCGTCACGACCAGAGCCTTTCACAGGCGAAGATCGCTTTTGTTAGGATAGCTTGTACTAGATGTCCCCCTTCAAATTAGCCCGCCATTGTTGGCTCCCTTCCCGCTCAATATTTGGGAAGAGGACCAGGGCCTCTATAAATAGGACTAGCCACCACCATAGTAGGGGATCGGATCGGATCTCATCTCATCTTAGCTTGAGGGAATCTACACACCACAAGCTCATACGCACAAGAACACCTCAACCTCCGGAGGCTGTTCTTCCCCTTGTATTGTTCATCATCATCCCAAGAGGCAATCCACCACCACCAGACTAGAGTAGGGTATTACACCACAACGGTGGCCCGAACCAGTATAAACCCCATGTCTTTCTATGTTGTGAGTTCGTCGAGTTCGTCCGCAAGATCTTAGCAAGCTAGAGCGTAGATCGGTAGGAGGGAAAGACTTCGCGCGCACCCGAGTGTTCGAACCTTAAGGGTTAGCCGGAACCCCACATCCGACAATAAAGAACAACTTGAAGCCAGGAAAAGCATATTCGCTCCCTGGTCTTTGAAACCCCGGGAATTCCAACACAACTAGACGTAGGCTTTTACCTTCATCGTAAGGGGCCGAACTAGTATAAACCTCTCATGTCCTTTGTCCCGATTAACCCCTTTAAGCTTCCTAGTTGAGATGGCTCCACGACTAAGTCCTTTCAGTAGGACATCTGTTGTGACAATTCCACGACAGAATGGGCAAGAGACTTGTTGGAAATAATACACACCGATGTATGTGGTCCGGTGAGTGATAAAGCATGCGGTAGGTATTGTTATTATCTTACCTTACAGATGATTTGAGTAGATACATGTGTATTTACTTGATGAAACACAAATCTGAAATTTTCAAAAGTTCAAGCAATTTCAGAGTGAAGTTGAAGATCATCGTGACAAGAAGATAAAATGTCTACGATATGATCGTGGAGGTGAATATATGAGTTGCAAGTTTGGTATGTATTTAAGACAATGTGAAAATTGTTTCACAACCCATGCCACCTAGAACAGCACAGTGTAATGGTGTGTCCAAACATCAATGTTGTACTCTATTCAATATGGTGTGTTCTATGATGTCTCTTACCAATTTGCATGTACCCTATCCAATAGTTTTCGAGGGTAGAGTATTCAACCCAAATTTATTGATTCGACACAAGGGGAGCCAAAGAATATTCTCAAGTATTAACAGTTGAGTTGTCAATTCAACCGCACCTGAAAGACTTAATATCTGCAGCAAAGTATTTAGTAGCAAAGTAATATGGAAGTAACGCAACGGTGGAAAAAGTAATAGTATTGGTTTTGTAGTGATTGTAACAGTGGCAATGGTAAAGTAACTAAGCAAAGATCAATATGTGAAAAGCTCATAGGCATTGGATCAGTGATGTATAATTATGTCGGATGTAATTCCTCATGCAACATTTATAACATAGGGTGACACAGAACTAGCTCCAGTTCATCAATGTAATGTAGGCATGTATTCCGAATATAGTCATACGTGCTTATGGAAAAGAACTTGCATGGCATCTTTTGTCCTACCCTTCCGTGGCAGAGGGGTCCTATTGGAAACTAAGGGATATTAAGGCCTCCTTTTAATAGAGTACCAGAACAAAGCATTAGCACTTAGTGAATACATGAACTCCTCAAACTATAGTCATCACCGGTAATTGTCCTGATTATTGTCACTTCGGGGTTAACGGATCATAACACATAGTAGGTGGCTATTGACTTGCAAAATAGGATCAAGAAATCACATATATTCATGGAAACATAATAGGTTTAGATCTGAAATCATGGCACTCGGGCCCTAGTGACAAGCATTAAGCATAGCAAAGTCATAGAAACATCAATCTCATAACATAATGCATACTAGGGATCAAACCCTAACAAAACTAACTCAATTACATGATAAATCTCATCCAACCCATCACCGTCCAGCAAGCCTATGATGGAATTACTCACGCGCGGCGGTGAGCATCATGAAATTGGTGATGGGGGAAGGTTGATGATGACGATGGCGACAGATTCCCCTCTCCGGAGCCCCGAACGGACTCCAGATCAGCCCTCCCAAGAGAGATTAGGGCTTGGCGGTGGCTCCGTATCGTAAAACATGATGAATCCTTCTCCCTGATTTGTTTTCTCCCCGAACGTGAATATATAGAGTTGGAGTTGAGGTCGGTGGAGCCTCAGGGGGCCCATGAGATAGGGGGCGCACCCCACCCTCGTGGACAGGGTGTGGGCCCCCTTGCATTGATTCTTTCGCCAGTATTTTTTATATATTCCAAAAATATTCTCCGTGAAGTTTCATGTCATTCCGAGAACTTTTATTTTTGCACAAAAATAACACCATGGCAATTCTGCTGAAAACAGCGTCAGTCCGGGTTAGTTCCGTTCAAATCATGCAAGTTAGAGTCCAAAACAAGGTCAAAAGTGTTTGGAAAAGTAGATACGATGGAGATGTATAAGATGACACCGTATAAACTATGGTTTGGGAAGAAACCTACGATGTCGTTTCTTAAAGTTTGGGATGCGACACTTATGCCTAATAAGCTCAAACCCAAAGTGGAGAAGTGAGTCTTCATAGAATACCCTCTATCACAGATTCGAAGGCAACTCTTTGTTGTTAAGAATGGATCCTTTCCAGAGAAGGAGTTTTCTCTCGAAAGGAGTGGGAGAAAGGTAGAACTTATCGAACCTTCATTTGAATTAGAAGGTAGCACATCATAGAAAGAAGTTCATGTGATGCCTACACCAATTGAAGAGGTAGCTACTGATGATGATCATGAATTTTGGATCAAGTCACTACCGAACCTCGTAGGTCGACAAGGACATGTACTTCCCTAAGTGGTACGGTAATCCTGTCATGGAAGTCATGTTGTTAGACAATGATGAGCCTACGAACTATGAGGAAGTGATGAAGGGCCTGGAATCCGAGATAGGATCCATATATGAGAACCAAGTGTGGACTTTGGTAGACTTACCCAATGACCGGCAAGCCATCGAGAACAAATGGATCTTTAAGAAGAAGGAAAACTCTCATGGTATTGTCATTGTCTATAAAGCTCGACTCGCCGCAAAGGGTTTTCAGCAAGTTCAAGGAGTTCACTACGATGAGATTTTCTCACCCATAGCGATGCTTAAGTCTGTTAGAACTATGTTAGCAATTGCTGCATTTTTTTATTATGAAATCTCACAGATGGGAGAACCACTTTCCTTAAGGAAGAACTGTATATGATGCAGCCTAAAGGTTTTGTGGATCCTAAGGATGATAAAAAGGTATGCAAGCTCCAGTGATCCATCTATGGACTGGTGCAAGCATCTCGGAGTTGGAATATACTCTTTGATGAGGTGATCAAAGCTTTTAAGTTTATGAAGAAACTTGTATTTACAAGAAAGTGAGTGGGAGCTCTATAGCATTTCTAATAGTATATGTGGATGACATATTTTTGATTGGAGATGATGTAGAATTTCTGGAAGGCATAAAGGGTTGTTTGAAAGGAGTTTTTCAAAGGAAGACCTAGGTAAAGCTGCTGACATAGTGGGCACCAAGATCTATAGAGATAGATGAAGACGCCTGATAAGACTTTCACATAGAGCACACCTAGACAAGATTTCGAAGGAGTTCAAAATGGATCAGTCAAAGAAGGAGTTCTTGCCTGAGTTGTAAGGTGTGAAGTTGAGTAAGACTCAAGGATCGACCGTGGCAGAAGAAAGAGAAAGGATGAAAGTCAACCCCTATGCCTTAGCCATAGGCTCTATAATGTATGCCATGTTGTATACAGACTTGATGTGTGCCTGGCCATAAGTCTGGCAAGGAGGTGCCAAAGTAATCCAGGAGTGGATCACTAGATAGTGGTCAAAAATATCCTTATGTGCCTAAAGACGACTAAGGAAATGTTTCTCGGTTATGGAGGTGATAAAGAGTTCATCATAAGGGGTAACGTCGACACAATCTTTAATGACAATCCGAATAACTCCAAATGTATAGAGCTCCAAATGTACATTGGAGCAATCAATTGGAATAGCTCCAAATGGAGCGTGATAGCAGTATCTATAGTATGACATAGAGATTCGCAAAGTACAGATGGATCTGAATGTTGCAGACCCGTTGACTAAAACCTCTCTCACAAGCAAAACATGATCAGAGCCCAGAACTCATTGGGTGTTAATCACATGGTGATGTGAACTAGATTATTGACTCTAGTGCAAGTGGGAGACTATTGGAAATATGACCTAGAGGCAATAATAAAATGGTTATTATCATATTCCCCGTTCATGATAAATGTTTATTATTCATGCTAGAATAGTATTGACCAGAGGCTTAAATACATGTGTGGATACATAAACAACACCGTGTCCCTAGTATGCCTCTACTAGACTAGCTCGTTGATCAAAGATGGTTAAGGTTTCCTAACCATAGATATGAGTTGTCATTTCATAATGGGATCACATCATTAGGATAATGATGTGATGGACAGACCCAACCGTAAGCTTAGCATCAGATCATTTAGTTCTTTGCTACAACTTTCTTCATGTCAAGTATCAATTCCTTAGAACGTGAGATCATGCCACTCCTAGATATCGGAGGAATGCCTAGTGTGCTATCAAACATCACTTCATATCTGAGTGATCATAAAGGTGCTCTACAGGTATCTTTGAAGGTGTCTGTTGGGTTGCATGGAACGAGACTGGGATTTGTCGCTCCGTATGATGGAGAGGTATCTCTGGGCCCTCTCGGTAATACAACATCACCTTGCAAGCATGTGACTAATGAGTTTAATTAGTCACAAGATCTTGTATTATGGAACGAGTAAAGAGACTTGCCAGTAACGAGATTGAACTAGGTATGGAGATACCAACGATCGAATCTCAGGCAAGTAACATATCGTCGGACAAAGGGAATTGTATACAGAATTTACTAAATCCTTGACACCGTGGTTCGACCGATAATGATCTTCGTGGAACATGTAGGAACCAATATGGGCATCCAAGTCCTGATGTTGGTTATTGGTCGGAGAGGAGTCTCAGTCATTTCTACATGATTCTCGAACCCCTAGGGTCGCACACTTAACATTCGGCAGCGCTAGGGTAGTATTCTGATATTAATATGGTGAAGTCTGAAGATTTTTTGGAATCCCGGATGGGATCTGGAACATCACGAGGAGCTCCGGAATGGTTCGGAGGTAAAGATTTATATATGGGACATGAACAAGAAGAAGTTGAAGTCTCTCAAGGTTGTCAACACAAAGAAGCGGAAGCTCAAGGACTTCATGGAGACATTCATCGAGGCCGCCACCCGGATCATTGATGGCATTCATCTAGACAACTTTGTTAAGCTTGTCAGTCCCTCAGATGCGTGACAAAAACTTTAAGCCTTAACCATTTGCCTCGGTATATGCCGAGTGGATTTGTATCTGCTAAACTCTTTCTGGTCTTGGGCCCCGGTACTTGCATTTGCTTTTGAACTACTAGAGTTATTTGAATGCTTTCCTTCGAGTTCTTGAATGTCTTTGACTTAGGCGAAAGTTGGTTCATATTTAAGCCCTCGAGTGAGAGGGAAGCTTTTGCTCGGAGTGTTTGTTTTAACTTAGGGAAAGCTGGTTCGCAGCTAAGCCCCCAAGTGAGAGAGAAGTTCGTCACTTGAAGTAGTTTTTTTAACTTAGGTGAAAGCTAGTTCACAGCTAAGCCCCTGAGTGAGATAGAAGTTCCTCACTCGGAGTAGTTTTTTAACTTAGGCGAAAGTTGGTTCGTAGCTAAGCCCCCGAGTGAGAGAGAAGTTCGTCACTCAAAATAGCTTTCTAACTTAGGTGAAAGCTGGTTCGCAGCTAAGCCCCCGAGTGAGAGATAAGTTCATCACTCGGAGTAGTTCTTTAACTTAGGCGAAAGCTGGTTCGCAGCTAAGACCCTGAGTGAGAGACAAGTTCGTCACCCAGGGTAGTTTCTTAACTTAGGCGAAAGCTAGTTCGCAGCTAACCCCCCGAGTGAGAGTGATGTTCGCCACTTGGAGTAGTTTTTTAACTTAGGCGAAAGCTGGTTCGCCGCTAAGCCCCGAAGTGAGAGATAAGTTCATCACTCGGAGTATTTTTTAACTAAGGCAAAAGCTGGTTCACAGCTAAGCCCCCGAGTGAGAGATAAGTTGATCACTTGGGGTAGTTTTTTAACTTAGGCAAAAGCTGTTTTGTAGCTAAGCCCCCGAGTGAGAGAGAAGTTGGCACTTAGAGTAGTTTTTTAACTTAGGTGAAAGCTGGCTCTATGTTGGGAAACTTAGTAGAAAACAAAAAAATCGCACCTGCGATCACCAAGATCAATATGAAGATGCATAACGGGTTGTGCTCAACGATCATTACCGACTTCAGAGTGCAGCGGAAGAAGAGTCGGTGTAGATTGTGCTTGAAGTCCCTCGAACGTTGATGATGATCCCGCGAACTGCCCTCGAACGATCCCTCGAACTAAAGTCCAAAAGCACGACCTGTCTACTTGGTTGCACGTGTACGGTCTTCACGATCCGGCAGCGCTTCACCGTCCAGAGCTAATCATCGCCAGAGAATTAGAGGGAGGAGAATAGAACCACACTGGGCTTCTAATTATGAGGATTGGAGGTGGATAGACTAGCTCTAATTAGTCTAGGACCAACTAGAACTAGATCAACTAGAAGAGGCACCCAAAAACTTGTGTTTAATATGGTGGAAAACCACTAGTATATATAGGTTTAGGGGGAAGGAGAGGGCAGCCATCAAGGGAGAAAAGTGCTCCCTTGGTGCACCGGCCTAGGGGGAGTCCAACTCCCAACCCTAGTAGGATTTGACACCCCCCCCCCCACAAGGAAAGGGGGCGTCACCTCCACTTGGGCATTTATGGCCCAAGTCTACTTCTACTACCTCTTCGCCTTTTAAGGCCTGTTGATATTTAATTTATATATATAACACTTTAAACATTTTCAGAGTATTGTATATATAATTTAACATCTCCGGAAAAGATTTTCCATATATATATATATAATTAATCGGTAATGCCCGGTATTACCGGATATTCACCGAAACAATTCCGGTGACCCCGAAACGACTCCAGAGCCTCTCGAAACTATTTCGGATATTAATGAAACTATTTCACGAATATATTCTCATCACTAACGTTCCACTAACACTCATAAGATCATGATTACCTCAAGCTTGTGACCTCACAGGTTTGGTAAAACATAGACATGAACGGAACCCCTTCATTCAATGACTGATAGCGGAACCGTGGACATCCATATTGATCCCTATGATTACACGAATATTATTTGAGTGAACCTTTGGTTATCATGTGACATTCCCTTTGCTTCGCGATACTTTATGAAATCCAGTGTGCATCGGTATCCTCCTGGGCCATCACCATGCTCACTATACCGTTGCTCCTATTACCAATTTTGTTCTTCTTTCTCGTTGACGTGTTCTGACATCCTCGTGACGAAGTCACCTATGTATAGGCAGACAATGATGGATGCCTTCAGATCAATAGGGCCCTAAGAATACCTCTCCATCGTCAGAGGAGAAAATCCCACTCTTGAACTCCACCATCTGGTAGGAAGTGACTGAAACACTCTCATGGTCTGAGGAACTAACGACACAAGGGGATCCAAAGAATATTCTCAAGTATTGGTAGCTGAGTTGTTAATTCAACCACACCTGGAAGACTTAATATCTGCAACAAAGTATTTAGTAGCAAAGTAATATGGAAGTAATGGTAACGGTGGCAAAAGTAACAGGAGCCGATTTGTAGTGATTGTAACAGCAGTAGCAACGAAAGTAACTTAGCAAAGATCAATATATGAAAAGCTCGTCGGCAATGGATCATCAATGATAATTGTGACGGATGATATTCATCATGTAGCAGTCATAACCTAGGGTGACATAGAACTAGATCCAATTTTATCAATATAATGTAGGCATGTATTCCGTATATAGTCATACGTGCTTATGGAAAAGAACTTGCATGACATCTTCTGTCCTACCCTCCCGTGGCAGCGGGGTCCTAATGGAAACTAAGGGATATTATGGCCTCCTTTTAATAGAGAACCGGAACAAAGCATTAGCACTTAGTGAATACATGAACTCCTCAAACTACGGTAATCACCGGAAACAAGCCCAATTATTGTCACCTTGGGGTATGCGGATCATAACTCATAATAGGTGTCTACAACTTGCAAGATAGGATCAAGAACACAAATATATTCATGAAAACACAATAGGTTCGGATCTCAAATCATGGCACTCATGCCCTAGTGACAAGCATTAAGCATAGCAAAGTCATAGCAACATCAATCTCAGAACATAGTGGATAATAGATCAAACCCTAACAAAACTAACTCGATTACATGATAAATTTCATCCAACCCATCACCGTCCAGCAAGCCTATGATGGAATTACTCAGGCACGGCGGTGAGCATCATGAAATTGGTGATGGAGGAAGGTTGGTGATGATGATGGCGACGAATCCCCTTCTCTCGAGCCCCGAACGGACTCCAGATCAGCCCTCCCGATGAAGAACAGGAGGCGGCGGCTCTGTATCATAAAACACGATGAATCCTTCTCTCTGATTTTTCTCTCCCCGAATAGGGTTATATAGAGTTGGAGTTGAGGTCGGAGGAGGTTCAGGGGCGCCATAAGCCCTCTAGGCGCGCCCCCTAGGCTTGTGGCCTCTGGATGGACCCCCTCTGGATAATTCTTGTGCCAGTATTTTTATATATTCCAAAAATATTCTCCATAAATTTTTAGGTCAATTTGAGAACTTCTATTTCTACACAAAAATAACACCAAGGCAATTCTACTGAAAACAGCGTTTTCCCGGGTTAGTTCCATTCAAATCATGCAAGTTAGAGTCCAAAACAAGAGAAAAAGAGTTTGGAAAAGTAGATATGATGGAGACGTATCAACTCCCCAAGGTTAACCCATTGCTTGATAAACTGAAAGTAACAAAGAAAATCTTTTACAAACTCTATTTGATCTTGTTGTTGCAAATATGTATAGCCAACATTCAGGTTCTCAGCAAAGATTATGAACTAACCATATTCACAATGACATTTAGCTCTCACACATGGTACGCGTCGGTGCTATACAAACGGGGTTTAACCCCTTTCCGTGATGATATTTGGAACCGTCGCCTAGTGAGTGACGGTGATAGGGGGGTCCTTCCCACATGACCCAGAAACCGTGGGGGATATGCCCTCCTGGCACACATGCTCGGCAAAATGAGTTCGTGTGCGACCGGCGAGCGCTCAAATACAGAAATACATACAATAGAGCTAAAAAATACAATTATACATGCAAAACTATTTCTGGTCGCAAGTACATCCCACATAGGCAGGCCCCGCTAAACATTTCCGTTTGTATGTACATCCCACACAGTCGCTCCAAGGAAAATGTTTCCGTTCACAGGTACATCACACACAATTTTTCTCGTTAAATCGTTTGTGATAGCGTTGCCATTGCAAACGATATTAACAATTTTATCATGTATATTGTGCATCACACACGGTCCGTAGAAGAAACTGTGTGGCAAAGGTTGTCCATCACACACAGTTTCTATGTGTTAAACATTTGCGCAAGGTGGCCTAACGCAAACAGTTTTCAAGAGAAAGACGTGTGTGATTGTTCATTGATCCAACACAGTTTATTCCTAGAAACTGTGTGCGTTGCCTGAGGTCATCGCCCACGGTATTTTTTCAATAACCATTTGCAATTGCAAAACCCAATTAGCAGGCTAATTTCCCTATTATTAATAATCCATTTATTAATCTAATTGACATTCATATTAAGCACATAATATATTTCATTTCCATATTAAGGAAGCAGAATTTCATAATTGAAATACATCAGAGTACAACATGATATAGCTTCAACACTCAGCTACCCCATTACACAACTGCACCAGCACCAAGTTTCACATGCAACATGTAGAACCTTTAAAAATTAGCATCATAGACGCTATATAGACAAATGCATCTCATATGGAAAACTACTGAAGTGGAAGGCGAATATCGATCCTTCATTCATGTTGAAGGTCTTTGCAACTTTAGGCCAGTGCCTGTGGATGATTGACCGTCCGTCCTTCGTCCTCTTCAGAAACACTTCAATATTGAACCGTGGGTGTCGTATGAAAACCTTCCTCGCCTCCTGACCAAAGAGGTGATTTGAGAGGTAATCATCAGTGAACTGCTTTGGAAAGGCCTGAAAACAAGGATGTGCACAAATATCTTCTCTATATTGGAAATTGGGCAAAGGAATAAAAAAAGGCAAGGTATCTTGTCGCTAATTTCATTATCCTAACAATCTTTCAGAGTTTCTTGACTTGATTGATATTCATGGACAACTCATTTCCCCATATGCAAAAAGGGTCGAACAGTGGATCAAAATCGATGACAGCAGGACCTACATGTGCAAGACCAAATTGTTAAAAACCTAAATATTAGAATGGTTACTAAATTGCACAATAATGTGCTATTAGACAATGGACCATGCACGTGCAGTTAACTAAACACCACAACAGATGAACCAAACGTTAACTAAGCACCACATTGCACAATATAACATACTCGTAATAGAAGGTCAGACAGTTAACCAAACCAAACATGCTTAACAAATTGGAAATATAGCAATTGTATTTGTTTCTGATGTATTTAGTACAGCCAAATTTCATTTATTTCTCACATGGTATACAATAACAGAATGCACCCACAACAATTGGACATCGCATTGCAGAATTGAACCAAACAGTTAACTAAACACCACAACAAATGAACCAAACATTAACTGAGCACCACATTGCAAAATATAACATACTCCTAACAGAAGATCGGATAGTTAACCAAACCAAGCATGCTAGAAAACTTGGAAAATTGCACCCTGAAGAATTGAACATCACATTTGCATAATCGAACCAAACAGTTAACTGAACACCACATTGCACGACATATAGAACATATACTCTAGAGCAGAAGATTGCATGGTAAAAGTAGATAGAAAAATTCACTAGAATTTGTTAAGGAACGGCAGTAGCTTGCAAACTGAACATGGGTCCTTATAGTGAGCTAATAAGACAAGCTACTCCTCATTGTCGGAGATATCAATGACAATTGGCTCCTTGGACAAGGAAGAGGGCGAGGCCTCCGCTTCGTGGGTGCCCTCGTTGTAGTGGTGAGTTGCCTGAGCCGCTCCGGGCACCAACCTGCTGGCTCTCGAGATGAGGTAAGCATGTGCACACTGAGAAAACACCTCATAGTCATTGTCGAAGGCACCGACAGTGGCCTCGAGAAAACGCCACGAACTATCATTTAAAGCGGCAAACCGCGTCGCGGCATCGGCGCGCGAGGCGTCGACGGTGGCCTCGACGGCGAGGTGCTCCTCCAAGATTTGGGGGTTGGCACGAATGGCAGCCATCACGACCTCATTCGCGCGTGCGACCGCGATTTGCATCTCCGCTGCCAAATGCTCCTTGAGATCATGGCTATACTGCATTCACCACGGATTAGGGCGGCGCTTATTTGGTGGAGGGGTCGGTGATTTGGGTGGAAGGTGTCGCACTCACGCCGGCAGTCGGGGCATGTGGGATGTGGGAGGAGGAGGAGGGTGGGGGTCGGGTGTGGATTACCTGCCTGGATAGGCGAGGCCGAGCAGCGTGAAGGTGGGTCGCCAGCGAGGAGGAGGCGCTGCAAGCAAGGATTGAAGGTTTCAACTTGGAAAGGAAGGCAGAAACAAGGGAAATGTGGCTTTTGGTAAGGGGGAGGGGCAGGGAGGTAGATATTTCCGCGGAAGCCAAAAATTTGGAATCGCTTCAGCGAAAAAACTGGCGCGCAAAGTGTCACCTGACACGGTCCCTTATTCAGAACTGTGTACAATATGTGAACATCACAAACGATTCAGATAGCTTAACCCGTGTGTGATGAGTTTGAACGTCAAAAATTTTGGTTCAAATTTCCATGGTTACAATGGTCATCCACGTCATTGCATAATTTGGGTACACAAAAGAGACTACAGCACACCCACACTTCTTAATCGAGCAAGTTCAGCAATTAAACAGAGCTGGCTGACCTAAACATTACTCTAACAAATTAAAGACCGGCGCTCTTAATTAAACAAAACAAAGAGTACTACTACGGCTGGTGCTCGTCGATCTCAGCCACCGCCTCCTTGTCCAGCTCGCGCCCTAGGTCTCCTGGGGAAGGGGCTCCATGGCATCCATCGCACCATACTCAGTAAGCATCTCTCCATCCGCATCCGCCATCTCTTTGGAAAAGGCCGCCACGAGCTGGACATGGGCGGCTGCGATCTGGGCTTGGACGGGTTCCGTCGTCGCAAGGTATGTGGCGGAGGAACGGACGGCTACTCGAACGGTCTCGGTGATTGCCAGCTCTTCGGCCGTGGGTTGCCGACCATTGTTGGAGAAGCTTCGTTTGATTTGTGCGTGACCGCCAGGAGCTTGGCTTGGGCAACCTCGACATGGTCGTGGGCGGCCTCCATCAGGGCTAAGGCCGCCGCTACAGAACGGACAGTTGTTGTGCCGCTCTCTCCAGTTGCTATCCTCGAGGCATTTGTTGCTGCCGCCACCTGAGAAGCAACAATGGCCGTTTGGGCTGCCTTGGCCGCCCGGTCGCAGATTGTGGTTGCGCTCATGCACATTTTTAGCACGCGCATGGCGGCTGCAGCCGCGCTCTCACCGGAGTGGGCCAGCGAAGTTGCCCTCACGACGCGGGTCTACGTGCCCATCTTTCACCAACGACGATTGAACAGTGAATTGATATTTGGGGAGCGAGCTAGTGTGCTTGAGATGCCGGCTGTGGACTATAGCCGACGCACCTTCTCGCGTAAGCCATAGGCGTACTGTACACCGACGGTGCTCCAGGATATTTTGTGCTGCATCTCACATGGCTGGTGATAATAAACTATGTGCGATCTACTTGATTTTTCATATTGATTTGAATTACATAATGGGGTCACAACTGCAATGGACGGTTTTTGAATTGCTAGACCTTTTATCTGCAGTGAACATGCAACTATATGTGTGTCATAAAAGAATTGGAATCAACTGAGTTTTCTATGCATTCATGTGCATAATTTAAATTTGAACTACATGCACATGCTCTAATGCATATAAATTGGTTGAAAATTCAAATGTGTGTCCTTGATTGCATGCTTAGGTCCCATGCAAGAAATGGGAATGAATGTCAAACACCCTACCACGGTTACTCGGCTGCAAACATTGAGATACCTGGTTTTTAAATTCTAGTAAATCCAAAGCTCGTCTGAAATTCATGAAACTTGGCATGCTATCATTGAGCGGCATCAACATGCCATGGTAAATTTTTTGTCCAATTTAGGGCAGGTTTGGGGATATGCTTCTCACAAACCAGAGCTTCTCACAACAAGCCTGATGGTTTCGGTAGGGAACGTCCCACCTTTGGGGACGAAACGGTATCAATTGCCTCTTATTGCTTTCAAAAAAATTCTCGTGTCAACATAGAACAACATGAGTGTTGTGTCAATTTTTGGGATTTTTCAAGGTTCATTTGGACATTTTTATGCATTAAGTGAGTTTTCAATGCATTTATGTGCATAATTCAAATTTGAACTAGATGCACATGCTCTAATGCATATAAATTGATTGAAAATTCAAATTTGTGTCCTTGGTTGCATGCTTAGGTCCCATGCAAGAAATGGGAATGAATGTCAAACACCCTGCCACAGTTACTCGGCCACAAACATTGAGATACCTGGTTTTTAAATTCTAGTAAATCCAATGCTCGTCTGAAATTCATGAAACTTGGCATGCTATCATGGAGCAGCATCAACATGTCATGGTAAATTTTTTGTCCCATTTGGGATAGGTTTGGGGATATGCTTCTCACAAACCACAGCTTCTCACAACAAGCCTGATGGTTTCGGTAGGAAATGTCCCACCTTTGGGGACGAAATGATATCCATTGCCTATTATTGCTTTCAAAAAAATTCTCGTGTCAACATAGAACAACATGTGTGTTGGGTCTGTTGGGGAACGTAGCAGAAATTCAAAATTTTCTACGCATCACTAAGATCAATCTATGGAGTAATCTAGCAATGAGGGGAAGGAGAGTGCATCTACATACCCTTGTAGATCGCTAAGCGGGAGCGTTCAAGTGAACAGGGTTGATGGAGTCGTACTCATCGTGATCCAAATCACCGATGATCCTAGTGCCGAATGGACGGCACCTCCGTGTTCAACACACGTACATCCCGGTGACGTCTCCTACGCCTTGATCCAGCAAGGGGAGAAGGAGAGGTTGGGGAAGACTCCATCCAGCAGCAGCACGACGGCGTGGTGGTGGTGGAGGAGCGTGGTACTCCAGCAGGGCTTCGCCAAGCACCGCAAGAGACGAGGAGGGAGAGGGGTAGGGCTGCGCCAAGAAGGAGATTGAATCGTCTCTATGGCAGCCCAAAACCTCAAGTATATATAGGGGAGGGGAGGGGCTGCGCCCCTACCTAGGTTTCCACCCCTAGGGGTGGCAGCCAGCCCTAGATCCCATCTAGGGGGTGGCCAAGGGGGGAGAGAGGGGGCGCACCACTAGGTGGGCCTTAGGCCCATCTGAGCCTAGGGTTTGCCCCCTTCCACTCTCCCTTGCGCCTTGGGCCTTGGTGGGGGGCGCACCAGCCCACCTGGGGCTGGTCCCCTCCCACACTTGGCCCATGCAGCCCTCCGGGGCCCGTGGCCCCACTTGGTGGACCACCGGGACCCTCCCGGTGGTCCCGGTATATTACCGATAAAACCCGAAACTTTTCCGGCGACCAAAACAGGACTTCCCATATATAAATCTTTACCTCCGGACCATTCCGGAACTCCTCGTGACATCCGGGATCTCATCCGAGACTCCGAACAACATTCGGTAACCACGCATATCTATTCCCTATAACCCTAGCATCATCGAACCTTAAGTGTGTAGACCCTATGGGTTCGGGAACCATGCAGACATGACCGAGATAACTCTCCGGTCAATAAACAACAGCGGGATCTGGATACCCATGTTGGCTCCCACATGTTCCACGATGATTTCATCGGATGAACCACGATGTCGAGGATTCAATCAATCCCGTATGCAATTCCCTTTGTCTAGCGGTACGATACTTGCCCGACATTCGATCGTCGGTATCCCGATACCTTGTTCAATCTCGTTACCGGCAAGTCTCTTTACTCGTTCCGTAACACATCATCCCGTGATCAACTCCTTGATCACATTGTGCACATTATGATGATGTCCTACCGAGTGGGCCCAGAGATACCTCTCCGTCACACAGAGTGACAAATCCCAGTCTCGATTCGTGCCAACCCAACAGACACTTTTGGAGATACCTGTAGTGTACCTTTATAGCCACCCAGTTACGTTGTGACGTTTGGCACACCCAAAGCATTCCTACGGTATCAGGGAGTTGCACAATCTCATGGTCTAAGGAAATGATACTTGACATTAGAAAAGCTTTAGCATACGAACTACACGATCTTGTGCTAGGCTTAGGATTGGGTCTTGTCCATCACATCATTCTCCTAATGATGTGATCCTGTTATCAACGACATCCAATGTCCAAGGTCAGGAAACCAGAACCATCTATTGATCAACGAGCTAGTCAACTAGAGGCTTACTAGGGACATTGTGTTGTCTATGTATCCACACATGTATCTGAGTTTCCTATCAATAGAATTCTAGCATGGATAATAAACAATTATCATGAACGAGGAAATATAATAATAACCAATTTATTATTGCCTCTAGGGCATATTTCCAACAGTGTCAATTTTTGGGATTTTCGGGGTTCGTTTGGACATTTTTATGCATTAACTGAGTTTTCTGTGCATTCATGTGCAAAATTAAAATTTGAACTACATGCACATGCTCTAATGCATGTAAGTTGGTTGAAATTCAAATATGTGTCCTTTGTTGCATGCTTAGGTGCCATGCAAGAAATGGGAATGAATGTCAAACACCCTACCATGGTTACTCGGCCGCAAACATTGAGATACCTGGTTTTTAAATTCTAGTAAATTCAAAGCTCGTCTGAAATTCATGAAACTTGGCATGCTATCATGGTGCGGCATCAACATGATGTGGTAATTTTTTTGTCCCATTTGGGGCAGGTTTGGGGATATGCTTCTGACAAACCAGAGCTTCTCACAACTAGCTTGATGGTTTCGGTAGGGAATGTCCCACCTTTGGGGACGAAACGATATGCATTGCCTCTTATTGCTTTAAAAAAATTTCTCGTGTCAACATAGAACAACAGGAGTGTTGTGTCAATTTTTGGGATTTTTCAGGGTTCGTTTGGACATTTTTATGCATTAACTATGTATTTAATCCATTTATGTGCATAATTCAAATTTCAACTACATGCACATGCTCTAATGCATATAAATTGGTTGAAAAATCAAATATGTGTCCTTGGTTGCATGCTTAGGTCCCATGCAAGAAATGGGAATGAATGTCAAACACCCTGCCACGGTTACTTGGCTGCAAACATTGAGATACCTGGTTTTTAAGTTCTAGTAAATCCAAAGCTCGTCTGAAATTCATGAAACTTGGCATGTTATCATGGTGCGGCATCAACATGCCGAGGTAAATTTTTTGTCCCATTTGGGGCATGTTTGTGGATATGCTTCTCACAAACCAGAGCTTCTCACAACAAGCCTGATGGTTCCGGTAGGGAACGTCCCACCTTTGTGGACGAAACGATATCCATTGCCTCTTATTGCTTTCAAAAAATTTCTCGTGTCAACATAGAACAATAGGAGTGTTGTGTCAATTTTTGGGAGTTTTCGGGGTTCGTTTGGTCATTTTTATGCATTGACTGAGTTTTCAATGCATTTATGTGCATAATTAAAATTTGAACTGCATGCACGTGCTCTAATGCATATAAATTGGTTGAAAGATCATATATGTGTTCTTGGTTGCATGCTTAGGTCCCATGCAAGAAATGTGAATGAATGTCAAACACCCTGCCAGGGTTACTCGGTCACATACATTGAGATACCTGGTTTTTATATTCTAGTAAATCCAAAGTTCGTCTGAAATTGATGATACTTGGCATGCTATCATGGAGGGGCATCAACATGCTGTGGTAAATTTTTTGTCCCATTTGGGATAGGTTTGGGGATATGCTTCTCAGAAACGAGAGCTTCTCACAACAAGCCTGATGGTTTCGGTAGGGAACGTCCCACCTTTGGGACGAAACTATATCCATTGCCTCTTATTGCTTTCAATAAATTTCTCGTGTCAACATAGAACAACTGGAGTGTTCTGCCAATTTTTGGGATTTTTCGGGGTTTGTTTGGACATTTCTATGTATTACTTGAGTTTTCAATGCATTTATGTGCATAATTGAAATTTGAACTACATGTACATGCTCTAATGCATATAAATTGGTTGAAAAAAATCAAATATGTGTCCTTGGGTGCATGCTTAGGTCCCCTGCAAGAAATGGGAATGAATTTCAAACACCAGGCATCGTTGATTACTGACAAAACATTGAGATACTTTGTTTTTAAATTCTAGTAAATCCAAAACTCGTCTGAAATCCAGCCCTAGCAAGTTGTTCATCAAGAAAATCACTAAGTGGCACAGTAGTATCAGGCATAGAGGTAGTTTCATTATAAGTATCATGCATAGCAGAAGTAGCATCATCAATAACATGCGACATATCAGAACAAATAGCAGAAGCAGGTGTAGGTGTCGCAAGCTTACTCAAAAAAGAAGGTGAATCAAGTGCAGAGCTAGATGGCAGTTCCTTACCTCCCCTCGTAGTTGAGGGATGAATCTTGGTTTTTGGATCTCTCAAGTTCTTCATAATGATAAGCAGGTATAAATCCCAAGTGACTCAAAGAATAGAGCTATGCTCCCCGGCAACGGCGCCAAAAAATAGTCTTGATAACCCACAAGTATAGGGGATCGCAACCGTTTTCGAGGGTAGAGTATTCAACCCAAATTTATTGATTCGACACAAGGGGAGCCAAAGAATATTCTCAAGTATTAGCAGCTGAGTTGTCAATTCAACCACACTTGGAAACTTAATATCTGCAGCAAAGTATTTAGTAGCAAAGTAATATGATAGTAGTGGTAACGGTAGCAAAAGGTAACAGTAGTAAAAGTAATGTTTTTGGTATTTTGTAGTGATGATAGCAATAGCAACGGGAAAGTAAATAAGCTAAGAACAATATATGGACAGCTCGTAGGCAATGGATCGGTGATGGAGAATTATGCCGGATGCGGTTCATCATGTAACAGTCATAACCTAGGGTGACACAGAACTAGCTCCAGTTCATCAATGTAATGTAGGCATGTATTCCAAATATAGTCATACGTGCTTATGGAAAAGAACTTGCATGACATCTTTTGTCCTACCCTCCCGTGGCAGCGGGGTCCTTACGGAAACTAAGGGATATTAAGGCCTCCTTTTAATAGAGAACCGGAACAAAGCATTAACACATAGTGAATACATGAACTCCTCAAACTACGGTCATCACCGGTAAGTATCCTGATTATTGTCACTTCGGGGTTAACGTATCATAACACATAATAGGTGACTATAGACTTGCAAGATAGGATCAAGAACACTCATATATTGATGAAAACATAATAGGTTCAGATCTGAAATCATGGCACTCGGGCCCTAGTGACAAGCATTAAGCATAGCAAAGTCATAGCAACATCAATCTCAGAACATAGTGGACACTAGGGATCAAACCCTAACAAAACTAACTCGATTACACGATAGATCCCATCCAACCCATCACCATCCAGCAAGCCTACGATGGAATTACTCACGCACGGCGGTGAGCATCATGAAATTGGTGATGGAGGATGGTTGATGATGACGATGGCGACGGATTCCCCTCTCCGGAGCCCCGAAGGGACTCTAGATCAGCCCTCCCAAGAGGGTTTAGGGCTTGGCGGCGACTCCATATTGTAAAACGCGATGATTTCTTATCCTTGATTTTTCTCCCTGAAACTCAATATATGAAGGTGGAGTTGGAGTCGGAGAGGCAATAGGGGGCCCATGAGGTAGGGGGCGCCCTAGGGGGCAGGCGCGCCCCCACCCTCGTGGAGAAACAGTGGGCCCCTGGCCTTCATCTTTGGCAGGTATTTTTCTTATTTTCTAGAAAGTGGCTCCGTGAAGTTTTAGGTCATTCCGAGAACGTTTGCTCCTGCACATAAATAACACCATGGTAATTCTGCTAAAAACAGCGTCAGTCCTGGTTAGTTCCATTCAAATCATGCAAGTTAGAGTCCAAAACAAGGGCAAAAGTGTTCGGAAAAGTAGATACGTTGGAGACATATCAACTCCCCCAAGCTTAAACCTTTGCTTGTCCTCAAGCAATTCAGTTGATATACTGAAAGTGATAAAGAAAAACTTTTACAAACTCTGTTTGCTCTTGTTGTTGTAAATATGTAAAGCCAGCATTCAAGTTTTCAGTAAAGATTATAACTAACCACATTCGCAATAACGCATAGATCTCAAGTTTACTCATATCAATAGCATAATCAACTAGCGAGCCATAATAATAAATCTCGGATGACAACACTTTGTCAAAACAATGATAATATGATATAACAAGGTGGTATCTCGCTAGCCCTTTCTGAGACCGCAAAACATAAATTCAGAGCACCTTTAAAGACCAAGGACTGACTAGACATTGTAATTCATGGTAAAAGATATCCAGTCAAGTCATACTCAATGTAAACTAACAGTAATGAATGCAAATGACAGAGTGCTCTCCAACTAGTGATTTTTAATAAGAGGATGATGACTCAGCATAAAAGTAAATAGATAGGCCCTTCACAGAGGGAAGCAGGGATTTGTAGAGGTGCCAGAGCTCGGTTTTGAAACAGAGGTGAATAATATTTTGAGCGATATACTTTCATTGTCAACATAACAACCAAGAGATGGCGATATCTTCCATGCTACACACATTATAGGCAGTTCCCAAACAGAATGGTAAAGTTTATACTCCCCCTTCCACCAACAAGCATCAATCCATGGCTTGCTCGAAACAACGAGTGCCTCCAACTAACAAGAGTCCCAAGGGGGAGTTTTGTTTGAAATTATTTTAATTTAGTTTGCATAAATCATGGTACTGGGCATCCCGGTGACCAGCCATTTATCTCGTGAGTGAGGAGCGAAGTCCACTCCTCTTGAGAATAACCCGCCTAACATGGAAGATACAGACAGCCCTAGTTGATACATGAGCTATTCGAGCATACAAAACATGACATTTATTTGAAGGTTTAGATTTTGGCACATACAAATTTACTTGGAATGGTAGGTAGATACCATATATAGGTAGGTATAGTGGACTCATGTGGAATAACTTTGGGGTTTAAGGGATTTGGATGCACAAGCAGTATTCCCGCTTAGTACAAGTGAAGGCTAGCAAAAGACTGAGAAGCGACCAGCTAGAGAGCAACAACAGTCATGAACATGCATTAAAATTAATCAACACCGTATGCAAGCATGAGTAGGATATAATCCACCATGAACATAAATATCGTGAAGGCTATGTTGATTTTGTTTCAACTACATGCGTGAACATGTGCCAAGTCAAGTCACTTAAATCATTCAGAGGAGGATACCACCCTATCATACCACATCATAACCATTTTAATAGCATGTTGGCACGCAAGGTAAACCATTATAACTCATAGCTAATCAAGCATGGCACAAGAAACTATGATCTCTAGTTGTCATTGCAAACATGTTTATTCATAATAGGCTGAATCAGGAACGATGAACTAGCATATTTACAAAAACAAAAGAGGTCGAGTTCATACCAGCTTTTCTCATCTCAATAAGTCCATCATATATTGTCATAATTGCCCTTCACTTGCATGACAGAATGATGTGAATAATAATAATAGTGCACGTGCATTGGACTAAGCTGGAATCTGCAAGCATTCAATAAATAGGAGAAGACAAGGCAATATGGGCTCTTTTGTCAGATCAACAATAATTCATATAAGAGCCACTTCAACAATTTAAATATGGTCTTCTCCTATCGACCCCCTAAGAAAAGAAAAGAAATAAAACTATTTACATGGGAAAGCTCCCAACAAGCAATATGGTCTTATCCTATTGCCCTTCACTTGCATAATTACTACTACAAGCATGGAAAGTAAATTAATTAAAATCTACAAGTAATTTTTTTCTTAAGGTTTATTAAACTCATAAGAAGAAAGCATAAAAAGTAAAATAAACTAGCATGGATGAAACAATGAAAAAGTATGAGCACCGACATCTAGCAATGAGTGTGTGAACATAAATGTAATGTCGGTGGGAAATATGTACTCCCCCAAGCTTAGGCTTTTGGCCTAAGTTGGTCTATGGCCACGGATGGCCTGGCGAATATCCATAATAGTAGCTGGGGTCGTACTGCGAGGAAGAAGAGGAAGACTCAGCTTGCCACTAGCTGACAATCATCTCCGGATCCCACTTGTAATTAGACTGTCGTGAAGGATCAATTTGTGGTTCCGGCTCTGGCTCCTCAGCTGGCACAGGGTTCCGGTAGGCGTGAATAGCCTTCAACGGAACAAGGTACGTGCCTACAAACAAATCAAACAAAGAAGGAGCAGGCAGGGTAATAGTCTCAGGATGATGTTTGTTAAAGAACAATTGATATTTAAGCTCTCCTTCCCTATTCTTAACAATAAAATCATGTGCCACCATACTTTTATAATCTAAATAAACACGAGGCAACACTTTTTCTTCCTTCTCAGAATGCCTAATAGGTATGTTAAAATGTGCAGCTAGGCGTGAGGCATAGATGCCTCCAAAGATGGGGCCCTTGGTACGGTTCGGACTTAACCGTTTAGCAATAATGTCGCCCATACTAAAAGTGTTATCACCTTATAAACCTTGGAGCAAAATAATAATATCAGGGATACTAAGGTTTCCACAGTTTCCGCGGCCAATTAAGCAACGACTAGCAAATAATGCAAAGTAGCGTAAAACAGGAAAATGTATGCTAGTGATTCGTGCATCGGAAACCTTCCTTGTTTCCCCTATAGTGATAGTATCAATAAACCCCTCCACATCATCACGATGTGGTTCTTCTGTCTTGCCCTCAAAAGGGACTAAACAAATCTGACAAAAATCATAAAGCAACATCTCCTTATGCTCATCATATAAATGAAACTCCACCGTAGGTGGTGAGTTCCTAGAATGAAAATGAAAGTTTTGCACAAAGGTATTTGTGAGTAAGAGATACTGATTGCATTGGTCGTGGCGGAAAGCGGTGAGGCCTGCATTATGAGCCAATTCATGAAAATCTTCATAAACTCCGGCTGCTCTCAAGAAATCCTCGGAAGGCCATTCACACGCCCGAACCTCCGTGGTGTGAGGCAGATTATACTTAGGCTTTGGTGCCTTTTCCTTCGAGCTTTGGCTCGATGAGCCCCTCAAAAGTCTCCTCATCATTTTCTAAAAAATTCTGAAATTTTTAGTAACTTCAAAATAAAAGTAAACCAAACTCAATAATATTGATAGCAACTACTCCTACAAGTGCATAGGGCCTATATCATGCATCAAAACTACTTTTGACCATATAAATTTGACATGCAAGCTCAAGAATAGGGTCACCTAAGAAACACAAATTTGCAATGAATAAAGCACTAGAACAAAAACTAATTGGACCAATGGAGGAGTCACATACCAAGGAACAATCTCCCCAAGAAGTTTTGTGAGAGGTGCTTTGAGCAAGGAGATCAAAAATGGCAGCAAGATGAGCTAGAACTCGTGCTTGAGCTGGTTATTCGTGTTTGTGGGAGGAAGAGGAAGTGTGTGGGTGCAGGAATAAGTGGACGAGGGCCACCGTGGGCCCACGAGGCAGGGAGCGCGCCCTAGAGGGGTGGGCGCGCCCTAGAGGGGTGGGCGCGCCCTCCACCCTCGTGGGCAGGTGGTTGACCCCCCTGGTGTGTTCTCAGTTCCATTAATCCTCAAATATTCTAGAAAAAATCATATTTAAATTTCAGGGCATTTGAAGAACTTTTATTTTTGAGGTATTTTTATATTGCACGGATAATCAGATGACAGACAGGAAAATATTTATTTTTATTTTATTTAATATAAGTAACAAAAAGTAAAAGTGGGGTACAGAAGGTTGTGCCTTCTAGTTTCATCCATCTCATCATCATCAAAAGGAATCCACTAACAAGGTTGATCAAGTCTTGTTAACGAACTCATTCCGAATAACATGGAACCGGAGAAATTTCGAATAACACTATGTTACCTCAACAGGGATATGCACATCCCCAATAATAAGAATATCATATTTCTTCTTGACAGTAGGAAGAGGAAATTCAAAACCTCCAAATATAATTGATGGAATTTTTCCAATAGAGTTGATATTATGAACTTGAGGTTGTTTCCTCAGAAAGTGTACCGTATGCTCATTGCCATTAACATGAAAAGTGACATTGCCTTTAGTGCAATCAATAACAGCCCCTGCAGTATTAAAAAAGGGTCTTCCAAGAATAATAGACATACTATCGTCCTCGGGAATATCAAGAATAACAAAGTCCGTTAAAATAGTAACGTTTGCAACTACAATAGGCACATCCTCACAAATACCGACAGGTATTGTAGTTGATTTATCAGCCATTTGCAAAGACATTTCAGTAGGTGTCAACTTATTTAAATCAAGTCTATGATATAAAGAGAGAGGCATAACACTAACACCGGCTCCAAGATCACATAAAGCAGTTTTAACATAGTTTCTTTTAATGGAGCATGGTATAGTGGGTACTCCTGGATCTCCAAGTTTCTTTGGTATTCCACCCTTAAAAGTATAATTAGCAAGCATGGTGGAAATTTCATCTTCCGGTATCTTTCTTTTATTTGTAATAATATCTTTCATGTACTTAGCATAAGGATTGGTTTTAAGCATATCAGTTAATCGCATACGCAAAAAGATAGGTCTAATCATTTCAGCAAAGTGCTCAAAATCCTCGTCATCCTTTTTCTTGGATGGTTTGGGAGGAAAAGGCATGGGTTTCTGAACCCAAGGCTCTCTTTCTTTACCATGTTTCCTAGCAACAAAATCTTTCTTATCATAACGTTGATTCTTTGATTGCGGGTTATCAAGATCAACAACAGGTTCAATTTCTATATCATTATTATTACTAGGTTGAGCATCATCATGAACATTATCATTAACATTATCATTAGTTTCAGGTTCATTACCAGATTTAGTTTCAGCATCAGAAATAGAAATATCATTTGGATTCTCAGGTGTTTCAACAATAGGATCACTAGAAGCATGCAAAGTCTTATCATTTTTCTTTTTCTTCTTTTTAGAAGAACTAGGTGCATCTATATTATTTCTCTGAGAATCTTGCTCAATTCTCTTAGGGTGGCCTTCAGGATACAAAGTTTCCTGAGTCATTCTACTAGTTCTAGTAGCCACTCTAACAGCATAATCATTATCTTTACTATTCAATTCATTGAGCAAATCATTTTGAGCTTTAATTACTTGTTCTACTTGAGTGGTAACCATGGAAGCATGTTTACTAATAAGTTTAAGTTCACCTTTAACATTGGCCATATAATCTCCTAAGTGTTCAAGCATATTTGAATTGTATTTCAATTGTCTACGAAAATAAGCATTAAAGTCTTCTTGCTTAGCCATAAATTTATCAAACTCATCTAAGCATGGGCTAGCAAACTTAGTAAATGGGATTACAGCTTTATCATATCTATAGAGAGAATTTACCTTTACTACCTGTGTCGGGTTATCAAGACCATGAGTTTCTTCAATAGGTAAAGGATTAAGATTATATGTTTCTTCAACAGGCGGTAAATTAAGACCATGTATTTCTTCAATAGGAGGTAAATTCTTAGCATCTTCATCTTTCATACCTTTTTCTTTCATAGATTTCTTTGCCTCTTGCATATCTTCAGGACTGAGAAATAGAATACCCCTCTTCTTCGGAGTTGGTTTAGGAATAGGCTCGGGAATTGGCTCCGGAGGTGTCCAATTATTTTCATTTGTCAAAATATTATTCAATAAAATTTCAACTTCATCTGGTGTTCTTTCCCTAAAACCAGAACCAGCACAACTATCCAGGTAATCTCTGGAGGCATCAGTTAGTCCATTATAAAAGATATCAAGTATTTCATTTTTCTTAAGAGGATGATCAGGCAAAGCATTAAGTAATTGGAGAAGCCTCCCCCAAGCTTGTGGGAGACTCTCTTCTTCAATTTGCACAAAATTATATATATCCCTTAAAGCAGCTTGTTTCTTATGAGCAGGGAAATATTTAGCAGAGAAGTAATAAATCATATCCTGGGGACTACGCACATAACCAGGATCAAGAGAATTAAACCATATCTTAGCATCACCCTTTAATGAGAATGGAAATATTTTAAGGATGTAAAAGTAACGAGTTCTCTCATCTTTAGTGAACAGGGTGGCTATATCATTCAACTTAGTAAGATGTGCCACAACAGTTTCAGATTCATAACCATGAAAAGGATCATATTCAACCAAAGTAATTATATTAGGATCAACAGAGAATTCATAATCCTTATCAGTAACAAAGATAGGTGAAGTAGCAAAAGCAGGGTCAGGTTTCATTCTAGCATTTAAAGATTGCTTACTCCATTTAGCTAATAATCTTTTGAGTTCAGTTCTATTTTGGCACGCTAAAATAGCTAAAGAAGCTTCGTGATCAAAGACATAACCCTTAGGAAACAAGTGATTCTTCATCATCACTTTCATCAGTATCATCAGATTCAATATTTTCAATCTCTCTAGCCCTAGCAAGTTGTTCATCAAGAAAATCACTAAGTGGCACAGTAGTATCAAGCATAGAGGTAATTTCATCATAAGTATCATGCATAGCAGAAGTAGCATCATCAATAACATGCGACATATCAGAACGAATAGCAGAAGCAGGTGTAGGTGTCGCAAGCTTACTCAAAACAGAAGGTGAATCAAGTGCAGAGCTAGATGGTAGTTCCTTACCTCCCCTCATAGTTGAGGGATGAATCTTGGTTTTTGGATCTCTCAAGTTCTTCATAATGATAAGCAGATATAAATCCCAAGTGACTCAAAGAATAGAGCTATGCTCCCCAGCAACGGCGCCAGAAAATAGTCTTGATAACCCACAAGTATAGGGGATCGCAACCGTTTTCGAGGGTAGAGTATTCAACCCAAATTTATTTATTCGACACAAGGGGAGCCAAAGAATATTCTCAAGTATTAGCAGCTGAGTTTTCAATTCAACCACACCTGGAAACTTAATATCTGCAGCAAAGTATTTAGTAGCAAAGTAATATGATAGTAGTGGTAACGGTAGCAAAAGGTAATAGTAGTAAAAGTAATATTTTTGGTATTTTGTAGTGATGATAGCAATAGCAACGGGAAAGTAAGTAAGCTAAGAACAATATATGGAAAGCTCGTAGGCAATGGATCGGTGATGGAGAATTATGCCGGATGCGGTTCATCATGTAACAGTCATAACCTAGGGTGACACAGAACTAGCTCCAGTTCGTCAATGTAATGTAGGCATGTATTCCGAATATAGTCATACGTGCTTATGGAAAAGAACTTGCATGACATCTTTTGTCCTACCCTCCCGTGGCAGCGGGGTCCTTACGGAAACTAAGGGATATTAAGGCCTCCTTTTAATAGAGAACCGGAACAAAGCATTAACACATAGTGAATACATGAACTCCTCAAACTACGGTCATCACCGGTAAGTATCCCGATTATTGTCACTTCGGGGTTAACGTATCATAACACATAATAGGTGACTATAGACTTGCAAGATAGGATCAAGAACACTCATATATTGATGAAAACATAATAGGTTCAGATCTGAAATCATGGCACTCGGGCCCTAGTGACAAGCATTAAGCATAGCAAAGTCATAGCAACATCAATCTCAGACCATAGTGGACACTAGGGATCAAACCCTAACAAAACTAACTCGATTACACGATAGATCCCATCCAACCCATCACCGTCCAGCAAGCCTACGATGGAATTACTCACTAACGATGATGAGCATCATGAAATTGGTGATGGAGGATGGTTGATGATGACGATGGCGACAGATTCCCCTCTCCGGAGCCCCGAACGGACTCCAAATCAGCCGTCCCGGCAGGTTTTAGGGCTTGGCGGCGGCTCGGTATCGTAAAACACGATGATTTCTTCTCCTTGATTTTTTCTCCCTGAAACTCAATATATGGGGGTGGAGTTGGAGTCAAAGAGGCAACAGGGGGCCCAGGAGGTAGGGGCGCGCCCCCCACCCTCGTGGAGGGACGGTGGGCCCCCTGGCCTTCATCTTTGGCAGGTATTTTTCTTATTTTCTGAAAAATGGCTCCATGAAGTTTTAGGTCATTCTGAGAACGTTTGCTCCTGCACATAAATAACACCATGGTAATTCTGCTGAAAACAGCGTCAGTCCGGGTTAGTTCCATTCAAATCATGCAAGTTAGAGTCCAAAACAAGGGCAAAAGTGTTTGGAAAAGTAGATACGTTGGAGACGTATCAGCAGGCTCACTGGGAAGCAAGCCCTTTGACTTCCATGGCCGCCCGCTTTCCTCTCCATTAACGGCGCCTGAACCACTGTTTAATTTGGGCGACCTTACTGTTCGCCTCCCAATCCCCTCCCTCCCGCAGACCTCCACCAACGCCATGGCGCAGAATGATCATCTGCCACTAGTCTTCTAGTTTGGTGAAGTCTACTCCGAGCAGGAGGAGATAGGAAATAAGGAGGAATGGGGCCTCATGGACATGGCCAAAACGAGCTGGCCGCGGTGGTTAATGCCCCCGCTCCCGTCTCAGCTCCCATCTCCGTGCCCGTGCCAGTGACCATCCCCGTAGCATTGATGGGCTAGTCGTCGAGCACTATCGCAGAGATGGAAGCCGCGGGCGTCAGCGAGGTCTCCGCGGACCAGCGCGAGCTCATGTACATGCCAGCGCCAGCGCTCGTGCTCGTGCCGTGCGCGCCCCTCCACCCACCGTGGCGTCGGTCCCTGTCCGTTTGGCTGCACCCGCCACGCCCGTGCCCTTGCCCGTGCGCGCCCCTCCACCCACCGCGGCACCGGTCCCGGAGCGTTTGGCTGCACCCGCCTTGCCCGTGCCCGTGCGCGCGCCCCCTCAGCGGCATGGGACGCTGCCATCGACTGCTACCTCTCAGCGGCGCCAGTTGTCGTCCTCCCGCGCCCCGCCCGTCGATCGCGCGATGACATGATGTTTGATTAACATGTGAAGAACATTTTGTGCTGCCTTGAACACTTCAACAACGGCGCGGCACGCCGCCTCCGCCGCCGGCGGAAATAGTTTTTTGGGGTTTAATACTCTATCTCGAATTCTCGATCATATGAATATAAATTCGCAGTGTGACTGAATGAAAGATATGGTTTGGACGAACTTGCGTTTTTCTGTCTTAATGTACAGACTTATCAAATGATTTACTTTTGAAAAACCCGTCAATGGTATTTAAATATAAAACACTCATCGCAAATGTTTTAGTTAGAACACCAATATGCAAACCGACAGCTTCCTCAGGAAGCCAAGGGAAAATGTGCCAAGCAAGATTTCTTCGCAAACATTTTAGATAGAACACCCATATGCAAAGTGAGAGCTATGGTATTCCCCCACAGTGCAGGATTTGTGCATCCCTTCAATGCAAACGGTTGTTTTGCATGACCCGTGTGCAATGCTACCTCTTGAGCACTTCATTGGTTTTCCCTTGAAGAGGAAAGGGTGATGCAGTAAAGTAGTGTAAGTATTTCCCTCGGTTTTTGAGAATCAGGGTATCAATCCAGTAGGAGATCACGCTCGAGTCCCACACACCTACACAAACAAATAAGAATCTCGCAACCAATGCGATAAAGGGGTTGTCAATCCATTCACGGTCATTGACGGTGTCCTGGACTAGGGGGTACTCACCACGTCATCTCCCGATATGTTAGATTGGGCCGAGGACCCCCGTGGCCGTATACTCATGGGCCAGTTCGGACAGCTGCCACATACATGGAAGATTCCACAAGACTTGGTGATCAAGACAAGGACTCCTCCCCACCGGCGTATTCGGCTAGTACTCTTGTTATCCTAGGCCTCTGGTGCATTATATAAACCGAGGTCAGGCTAGTTGATAGATCATATACAACAATCATACCATAGGCTAGATTCTAGGGTTTTAGCCTCTACGATCTCGTGGTAGATCAACTCTTGTAATACTCATATCATCAATATCAATCAAGCAGGACGTAGGGTTTTACCTCCATCAAGAGGGCCCGAACCTGGGTAAAACATAGTGTTCCCTGCCTCCTATTACCATCCGCCTTAGACGCACAGTTTGGGCCCCCCTACCCGAGATCCGCCGGTTTTGACACCGACATTGGTGCCTTCATTGAGAGCTCCGCTATGTGTTCGGCAAAAGGTTGATGGCTCGCCTGCGGATCAACTGCGACTTCGACATCTTCATCACCAGCTCGACTGGTCACCTTGGTTCGACCAAGGATTGCGCCCTACCTCTGATCGTCATGTTCGGATGAGGGCCTTTATAAACATCAACTCCGATCTCTATCAAGATCATGGAGGAATCATCCAGGGAGCCCGGGGGCTCAACGTCAACATTGCCCTCGGGCGACTGTGCTGTTTTTCCAGACAGCAAACTTGTGTCCGCCGCCACCGCCTCCTCAAGTGTCTTTTTCACGATTGCTTCAGTGGAATTGTGTGGAATTGAGTCTACAACAACCCTGGAAAATTTCGTCGAGTTCCGATGGAGGAATCTCTGGCAATCCACGAGATACCGAAGCCCTGTCAAATTTGGACGGGAATCTGGACGAGTTTAGGGCGTGGTGTCCAGCTTCTAGCTCGAACGTCCTTTGGAAAATCCAACCATTGATCGGCTGTGGAATTCCTATATCTACCACCTCTCAAAATTTCAGCTCGATCCGACCGTCCAAACTCCGGGAACCTTTCGATTAGTGCATCCTTTTTCGGATCTGTTTTCTGCGTGAAAACGAATCCGACCCGAGTTCGTCTTTTTTATGAACGGGATTTCGGACATCCCTTTTGAAGGAAGTTTTGTATGGGGTATTGTGTTTTGTTCCCGAACACATCCCACCAACTTTAAGATCTTTTGAACATGATCTTCAACATCATGCTGGTGTCAAACCAGTCCGGCAATATTGCTCCACAGCTGCTGACCTGCGCTAGACACGTCGTCACTTTGTTGAGCCGAGCTCAACTTCTTTGGATCATCATCTCGGCAAGACGAATAAGAGTCCGGGATCGTGAATGATAAATCATCACAAACATCGCCGCCCCACGGATTACACGGAGCGGGCATACCGGCATCGCCGCACGGTCGCTTCATCAAGCCGGCATCGACCACGTCACGACCTGCATCGGCAGGGCCGCACTATTGCTTCTTCAAGCTGGTGTCCATCAGGCCGACCTGCTTCGACTCATCAGCTGACATCGAGGCTTCGACATCTCGGCTAGACTGAGGGCTTCGCCATCTCTTAATCAACCTACTCCGGACACTTCGGCGTCACTAGCCGACCAGCTCCGTCACGTTAGCTGGACCTAGGGATTTGCCTCAGCGAGCCAACCTGTAGCGACCAGACCTCAAACAGTCTGATCTCTGTGCTCCGGTGTCATCCCTGGATCAGTAATGCTCACACCACACAGTACTCGGAGGATTTATAGCAGAGTAGCAATCACACACTTATTACATCAAGTGTCTCAAAAGAGAACTTATTACAATAAATATGGCTTAAGGCCATCTAATAACGATAACAGCGGAAGGCTTGGAAGATAAGTGAGTCCATCAACTCCAACGACATCACTGAGTATAGAACCACGACCTAAAAACTCCTTAATCGTCGTCTGAAAAGTCTGCAACATTAACGTTGCAACCCGAAAACGAGTCAGCACATGGAATATGCTGGCAAGGTAACACATAGAGAGTAATGGAATGAAATAGCTATACTATATGCATATTTGGCTGGTGGAAAGCTCTATGGTTACAGTTTTGCGTAAAGCCAATTTTTCCCTACTTCAAAGGAATAAAATTTAATTACTATCATGGTGGTTGTTAAACATTGAGAATGGTTGACAGCATCCTCAATCCCAATTAAGCATCATCATTAACAAAACCCAACAAAATTAATTTAGAGTAACATGTTGAGATTCACATGAAAATCCAGGTACTAGATACTCAAGATGTCCATAACCGGGGACACGGCTAACCATGATTAGTTTATTACACTCTGCAGAGGTTTGCGCACTTTTCCCCACAAGACTCGATCGCCTCCGTTTGGTTTCTCGCACTACATGGTGTTTGAGAAGACGGATGATCGAGACATAGTCTTTCAAAAGCGCTAGCACCTTACGATCGGGTAGACCGTACCACCTACATCCCCTACATCTGCTAGTCTACCACTATAAGAGTTTGCACAACTTAGTCAACTATGCTAGAGCCCATAATAGCTTGTGGCTGCACACGGAAGTTTCTAGTATGAATAGTCTCATGATCCCTTTGAGCCTGGGTGGCGGTCCAAAAGAAAATAGGCAAGTCCTGGAATACGCAGGTGCCTCAATCCACCCAGATGTGTGTTTAAGTTGCCGCCTTAGATAAACCATTAATTAACAATCTCACATCTATCATGGATATCACTCACTCAATCCACGTCTACTAGCATAGCATGGCATAATAAGCAAACGTAGAAGTAACTCCCAAAGGTTTGATAATAACAGGTAATAGGTACTACCTCATCTACTTCCCATCCCACAATTTAATTAGATCCTAATCATGCAATGTGTGAGGATTGATCTAATGCAATAAAACTGGGTAGTAGAAAAGGTATGATCAAAGTGTTACTTGCCTTGCTGATGATCCGCGAAACCTAACGATTCGAAGTAACAGGCGGCGCACTCCGGGTATTCTATCGCAGACAAACAAACAAGCATACAATAAGTACTCATCTAATGCACAGGTAAAACTCAAATAAGAGATCTAACCAGAAGGTTCAACTTAAGAACTCCGGTTGGCAAAAAGAATCAAATTGAACGAAGCAACGAAAGTCAAACGGCGAAAGAAAACAACTTCGTTCTAGTAATCTGGATCTAAGGCAAATTTTACAGTAGCAAAATCTTGTTTAAGTTGGTTAAACGGTAGAAGGTTTCGAGACGAAACTCTAAGCGCTTGAATCGCCCGATTCCGATAAATGAGCGAAAAGTTATACTAAAACGAAAATCGGATCAGGAATCGCGATCAGAAAAATCGCGGATTAAATCCGAGAAAAAGAAAAACGACGAACGCCGAAATTTTTTTTTCTCTTTTTTTTACGACGGCATGGAAAACGAGGCGCGACGAACCTCGGCGGCGGGATCCGGCGGCGGCGGCAGACGACAGCGGC
>NC_041386.1:158526180-158533985 GCF_002162155.2 Triticum dicoccoides | reverse complement strand
AAGGCCTCCCGGGTCGGTGTCTAGGTCGAACACGTCCCGTTAAGTCAGTTCGCATTTTTTTTTCTATTATTCCGCTCGGAAGAAAAATAAAAAGAAATACTAAACGGACTCCAAAAATTCCGAAATAAATTTTCACGGGCTTCTAAAATCAAGCCGCACAAGGTGAACATTTATTTGGGACCTAAATGCAATTTTGAAAAACGCATATTTTCCTAAATTCAAATAAAACACCGAAAAACTCCGAAATAAAATCTTATTTGATTTATTATTTGATCCTCAATATTTCTCTATTTTGGGAAAGTCATTTTATTCCCTCTCTCATATTTTTGTAATAGAAATAATTCATGATAAAATAAATAAAATCAAATGATCCTATTCCCAAAATTTGAGAAAACTCAAATATGAAAATAATGAAATCCCCAACTCTCTCCGTGGGTCATTGAGTTGCGTAGAATTTCTAGGATCAACCAAAATGCAAAAATACAATATGATATGCATGATGATCTAATGTATAACATTCCAAATTGAAAATTTGGGATGTTACAAACCTACCCCCCTTAAGATGAATCTCGCCCTCGAGATTCGGGTTGGCTAGAAAATAGGTGAGGGTGGTCTTTGAGCAAATCTTCCTCTCGCTCCCAGGTGGCTTCATCCTCCGTGTGGTGGCTCCACTGAACTTTGCAAAACTTGATAACCTTGCTGCGAGTAACTCGGTTGGCAAACTGGAGAATCTTAATTGTATTCTCCTCGTAGGTCAAATCGTTATCCAACTGAATAGTTTCCAAAGGCACTGTATCTCTCAACGGTATGTCAGCCATCTCCGCGTGACATTTCTTTAACTGAGAAACATGGAACACATCATGTACTCCTGACAATCCTTCGGGCAATTCCAACTTGTAGGCTACTTCTCCCATACGCTCCAAAACTCGATATGGTCCTACAAATCATGGCGCTAACTTTCCTTTAACTCCAAAACGCTTTGTTTCCCGAAGTGGTGATACTTGAAGGTAAGCTCTATCTCCAACTTCGTAAACTGTCTCCTTACGTTTAAAATCTGCATAACTTTTCTGTCTGGACTGGGCTACCTTGAGCCTATCTCGAATCAACTTCACCTTCTGTTCAGACTCTTTAATCAAGTCAGGTCCAAAAACTAGCGGTCTCCAACTTCATCCCATGACAACGGTGTCCTGCACCTCCTTCCGTACAAAGCTTCGAAAGGGGCCATCTTTAAACTGGTTTGGTAACTGTTGTTGTAAGAGAACTCTGCATATGGCAAATTATCGTCCCAACTAGATCCGTAATCTAGCGCACAAGCTCTCAGCATATCCTCCAAAATCTGATTGACTCTCTCGGTCTGTCCATCTATTTGTGGATGAAAAGCTGTACTGAATTCTAGCCTGGTTCCCAAAGTTTCGTGCAACTGCTTCCAGAACTTTGAGGTAAACTGGGTTCCTCTATCTGATACGATACTCCTCGGAACTCCATGCAAACATACGATCCTGGTCATGTATATCTTTGCCAACTTAGCACTGGTATAAGTGGTCTTTACTGGGATGAAATGAGCTACCTTCGTCAATCGATCAACTACAACCCAAATCGAGTCATAGCCTGAACGAGTCCTGGGTAATCCTGTGATAAAATCCATGCCTAGCTTATCCCACTTCCATTTGGGTATCGGCAATGGTTGTAACAATCCTGTTGGCTTTTGATGCTCTGCCTTTACTCTCTGGCATACATCACAAACTGCTACATACTCCGCAATATCCTTCTTCATTCCGGTCCACCAGAAAATATCCTTCAAATCCAAATACATCTTGGTATTTCCTGAGTGAATTGAATACGGTGAGTCGTGTGCCTCTTGCAAAATCAACTTCCTGATCTTCGGGTCATTGGGCACGTAAACACGGTCTTCAAACCATAGGGTGTCGTGCTCATCCTCACGAAATCCTTTAGCTTTTCCTTTGCTCAGTTTCCCCTTTATAGCGGCAATCTCTTTGTCAGCTTTCTGAGCTTCCCTGATTTTATCCATCAAGGTTGACTGAATCTCCAATGCTGCTACATAGCCTCTCGGAACTATTTCCAAACATAGTTCACTAAGATTTTCTGCTAACTCCTTGGGTATTTCTCCCGTCATTAACGTATTGACATGGATCTTGCGGCTTAATGCGTCTGCTACTACATTAGCCTTTCCAGGATGATAATGCAATTTCATATCATAATCCTTGATAAGCTCCAACCATCTCCTTTGTCTGAGATTTAACTCCTTCTGGGTGAGAATGTACTTCAAACTCTTATGATCCGTGTACACCTCACAATGATTTCCAATGAGAAAATGTCTCCATGTCTTCAATGCATGCACTACGGCTGCTAACTCCAAATCATGCGTGGCATAATTCAACTCATGAGGTTTCGGTTGTCTTGAGGCATATGAAACAACTCTCCCTTCCTACATAAGCACTGCTCCAAGTCCTCGACGTGAAGCGTCGCAATACACCTCATAATCCTTGGTCTGGTCTGGCAAGATCAATACTGGTGAGGTAACCAAACGTTTCTTCAACTCTTGGAAACTAGTCTCACATTCCTCTGTCCATATGAACTTGGTATCCTTCTTCAACAACTCAGTCATAGGCTTCGCAATCTTTGAGAAATTCTCAATAAATCTCCGGTAGTATCCTGCGAGTCCAAGAAAACTCCGGATCTCTCCAACTGTTGTTGGGGCTTCCCACTTGGTCACGGTATCAACTTTAGTGGGATCAACTGCTATACCTTCTCCAGATATAACGTGTCCGAGGAATCCTACTTCCTTCAACCAAAACTCACATTTGCTGAACTTGGCATATAATTGATGTTCTCTGAGCTTTCCAAGTACCAAACGCAAATGCTCCTTATGTTCCTCTTCATTCTTCGAATAAATCAGGATATCATCAATGAACACAACGACGAACTTGTCCAAGAACTCCATAAACACTTTGTTCATCATGTTCATAAAGTAGGCAGGTGCGTTAGTCAGACCAAATGACATAAGGTATACTCGTACAACCCATATCTGGTGGTAAAAACTATCTTCGGAATATCCTATTCTTGAATCTTCAACTGGTGGTATCCTGATCGCAGATCGATCTTGGAAAATACCTTAGCTCCTTGCAATCGATCAAACAGATCGTTGATCATTGGTAGTGGGTACTTGTTTTTGATCGTTACTTCATTCAATCCTCGATAATCAACAACCATCCTTAACGATCCATCTTTCTTCTCCACCAGAAGTACTGGCGATCCCCAAGGTGAAGAACTTGGGCGAATATATCCCTTATCCAGTAACTCCTTAATCTGCTTCTTAATTTCCACCAAATCATTTGCTAGCATCCTATATGGTCTCTTTGATATTGGACCTGTGCCTGGCAATAGCTCAATCAAAAACTCAATATCTCTATCCGGTGGCATGCCTGGCAACTCCTTGGAAATACATCAGGGAAATCCCTTACCACTGGTACTTCCTCCTGCACAACTCATGTTAAACAATTTGCTTGAGTCCTCTTTGGCACATGTCGGGATACATACTTGATCCTTCTCCCTTCTGGTGTGGTAAGAAAAATTGACTTACTAGCACATTGAATATTCCCTTCATACTTTGATAACCAATCCATGCCTAATATCACATCCAATCCTTGAGATTCCAATACTATTAGGTCTGAGGGAAAAACATAGTTACCAATCCTTAATGGTAACTGATCACACCATAGACTAGCCATATATTCTGTTCCGGGCGAGGTTACTAACATGGGTGACCTAAGGGCTTGGGTTGGTAGGTTATACTTATCCACAAATCCCCTTGAGATGTATGAATGCGATGCACCAATATCAAAAAGAACGAGTGCAGTAAATGACTTAACCAAAAACTTGCCTATTATTGCATCGGGCTAAGCTTCAACCTCCTCCACGCTAATGTGGTTCACTTGTCCCCTGTTGAAAGGGTTCGGCTTCTTCCCAGAACTTCCATTGCTATTTCCATTTTGTAATTCAGGACATTCATTGGCATAATGTCCGATCTTTGAACACTTAATGCAAGTGACTTGGCTCAAGTCCTTCTTGGCTGGGGTTGAGGGGTTGGTGCGGTTCTGGCCATTGCTTCCTCCATTGCCATTACCATTCTTGGTGCCATTGTGATTGTGCGAGCTACCTCCTCCATGGGTATGCTGAAAATGTCCTCCCGGTCTAGGGGTAAAACGTGGCTTCTGCTGAGCTCCTGGATTGTACTTTCCTTGTCCATACTTCCTCTTGCGATTCTCAATTTGTTGTTGCTTCCCTTCAATCATAAGAGCACGATCTACCAACTCCTGGTAGTTGTTGAAGGTGGCTACCATCAACTGCATGCTCAGCTCATCATTCAGTCCTTCTAGAAACTTCTCCTGCTTACCTGCATCCGTAGCGACGTCATCTGGGGCATAACGTGCTAGCTTACTAAATTCCTCCACATACTGGCCAACTGTCATTCCTCCTTGGCGCAAGTTGCGAAACTCACGCTTCTTCATGGCCATAGCTCCTGCTGAAACATGTGCAGTACGAAAAGCCTGCTGAAACTGGTCCCATGTGACAGTGTCTACTTGGAAAGTGGCGGTGAAATTCTCCCACCATGATGCTGCGGGTCCTTCTAACTGATGTGCGGCAAACTTCACCTTCTCCGCATCTGTGCATCCTGCTGTGGTCAACTCCCTAGATGTCTTGCGGAGCCAATCATCCGCTACTATCGGCTCGGTGCTACTGGAAAACACCGGCGGATTTAGCCTAAGAAAACGCGCTAAGTGGTCAACAGGTGGTGGTGGTGGGTTGTTGTTGTTGTTCCCCTGATTCTGATTCTGGACTAGCAACTGCATCAATGTGTTCTGCTGCTGGATCAACTAGGTGAGCTCTGGTGGAAAGGCAAATCTGGGGTCACGTCTCGGAGGCATCTGAGGGCTTAGAAAAGATGAGATATAAGAATAGAGGGGGTCTAAAGAGAAAACACTACCCATATGCACATGAGGCAAAATCAAACAATTCACTTCAATCAATCACACAAGGGCATACAATCGATCTATCTATCGCAAAAGTGCTCGGACTACTATATTTACATGGTGGACTACTACTACTAATGAGGTGGTCTACTAGAAATATTCTACGGTCGTTGACTACATAATATCTGCTCCAGCTTCATCAACATAGTCATCATCGCTACTATCTGCTTCCGAGTCGGTGCCGTCGATGATGATGTAGTCTTCCGGGCTAATCTCCTGGGGTTCTTCATCTTCATGTACTAGCGTAGGGCCTCCCATAAATACTGCTAGCTTCATAGTTAGGTCGGCATTCTTATCCACCAATACTTCAATTTCTTCTTCATAATCTTCACGTGTAGCCTTGAGTTCTTCCTCCAGTTCCTTGATTCTAGTCTTAGCCTTCTTCAGATCTATCATGTCGGCGTACATCTGGTTCTCCTGTCGTCGAATGTGCTGATTTAACTCCTGGATAAAAGTTGTGATTGACCTATCCTTCCTGGTGCTGATCATCTCCCAGTGCTCATCTCGGCGCCCACAAATCTGGTAGATAGTATCCTTGAGATCCTTGCGGTAGACTTCTCCAATGCGTCCCATGGCGATGTGAGCTGCCATGCTCTTTCCTAGACTCCAAGTTCGTGCATCAAAAGAAAACTCTATGGGCTCAGTGACTGGCATGAACGTCCTTCCTAGAACTTGAACTTGAATCATCCAACGCTCTTCTTCAGGTAAAGTGGCGTTATAGGTTCCGGTGAAACTTGGTACTCCTATGTTCAGGTATCTAGTGACTTCCTTCAAGTGACGTCCAAAGGGTGTATCTTCATCCGGTTGTGTGAACTTGTTCCTTGCATCCGCCATCCTAAAGAGTAGAAAAGATGAGAGGTCAGAAGAGAAGAGAGTGAATAGTGATCTAGGTCTTGTGCTTAGTGGTCGTGTCCTACAGTCAGCGTGTGCTCTGATACCATCTCTGTAGCGACCAGACCTCAAACAGTCTGATCTCTGTGCTCCGGTGTCATCCCTGGATAAGTAATGCTGACACCACACATTACTCGGAGGATTTATAGCAGAGTAGCAATCACACACTTATTACATCAAGTGTCTCAAAAGAGAACTTATTACAATAAATATGGCTTAAGGCCATCTAATAACGATAACAGCGGAAGGCTTGGAAGATAAGTGAGTCCATCAACTCCAATGGCATCACTGAGTATAGAACCACGACCTATAAACTCCTTAATTGTCGTCTGAAAAGTCTGCAACATTAACGTTGCAGCCCGAAAACGGGTCAACACATGGAATATGCTGGCAAGGTAACACATAGAGAGTAATGGAATGAAACAGCTATACTATATGCATATTTGGCTAGTGGAAAGCTCTATGGTTACCGTTTTGCGTAAAGCCAATTTTTCCCTACTTCAAAGGAATAAAATTTAATTACTATCATGGTGGTTGTTAAACATTGAGAATGGTTGACAGCATCCTCAATCCCAATTAAGCATCATCATTAACAAAACCCAACAAAATTAATTTAGAGTAACATGTTGAGATTCACATGAAAATCCAGGTACTAGATACTCAAGATGTCCATAACCGGGGACACGGCTAACCATGATTAGTTTATTACACTCTGCAGAGGTTTGCGCACTTTTCCCCACAAGACTCGATCGCCTCCGTTTGGTTTCTCGCACTACATGGTGTTTGAGAAGACGGATAACCGAGACATAGTCTTTCAGAAGCGCTAGCACCTTACGATCGGGTAGACCGTACCACCTACATCCCCTACATCTGCTAGTCTACCACTATAAGAGTTCGCACAACTTAGTCAACTATGCTAGAGCCCATAATAGCTTGTGGCTGCACACGGAAGTTTCTAGTATGAATAGTCTCATGATCCCTTTGAGCCTGGGTGGCGGTCCAAAAGAAAACAGGCAAGTCCTGGAATACCCAGGTGCCTCAATCCACCCAGATGTGTGTTTAAGTTGCCACCTTAGATAAACCATTAATTAACAATCTCACATCTGTCATGGATACCACTCACCCAATCCACGTCTACTAGCATAGCATGGCATAATAAGCAAACGTAGAAGTAACTCCTAAAGGTTTGATAATAACAGGTAATAGGTACTACCTCATCTACTTCCCATCCCACAATTTAATTAGATCCTAATCATGCAATGTGTGAGGATTGATCTAATGCAATAAAACTGGGTAGTAGAAAAGGTATGATCAAAGTGTTACTTGCCTTGCTGATGATCCGCGAAACCTAACGATTCGAAGTAACAGGCGGCGCACTCCGGGTATTCTATCACAGACAAACAAACAAGCATACAATAAGTACTCATCTAATGCACAGGTAAAACTCAAATAAGAGATCTAACCAGAAGGTTCAACTTAAGAACTCCGGTTGGCAAAAAGAATCAAATCGAACGAAGCAATGAAAGTGAAACGGCGAAAGAAAACAACTTCGTTCTAGTAATATGGATCTAGGGCAAATTTCACAGTAGCAAAATTTTGTTTAAGTTGGTTAAACGGATAGAAGGTTTCGAGACGAAACTCTAGGCGCTTGAATCGCCTGATTCCGATAAACGAGCGAAAAGTTATACTAAAACGAAAATCGGATCAGGAATCGAGATCAGAAAAATCGTGGATTAAATCCGAGAAAAAGAAAAACGACGAATGCCGAATTTTTTTTCTCTTTTTTTTACGACGGCATGGAAAATGAGGCGCGACGAACCTCGGCGGCGGACGACGGCGGTGGCGGCGGCGGCGGCTTAGGGC
>NC_041386.1:158489162-158525922 GCF_002162155.2 Triticum dicoccoides | reverse complement strand
TGTCCAGGTCGGACACGGCCAGTGAAGTCGGTTCGCATTTTTTTTCTATTATTCTGCTCGGAAGAAAAATAAAAAGAAATACTAAATGGACTCCAAAAATTCCGAAATAAATTTTCACGGGCTTCTAAAATCAAGCCGCACAAGGTGAACATTTATTTGGGACCTAAATGCAATTTTGAAAAACACACATTTTTCCTAAATTCAAATAAAACACCGAAAAACTCCAAAATAAAATCTTATTTGATTTTATTATTTGATCCTCAATATTTCTCTATTTTTGGAAAATCATTTTATTCCCTCTCTCATATTTTTGTAATAGAAATAATTGATGATAAAATAAATAAAATCAAATGATCCTATTCCCAAAATTTGAGAAAACTCAAATATGAAAATAACGAAATCCCCAACTCTCTCCGTGGATCATTGAGTTGCGTAGAATTTCTAGGATCAACCAAAATGCAAAAATAGAATGTGATATGCATGATGATCTAAGGTATAACATTCCAAATTGAAAATTTGGGATGTTACACAACCTTTGCCAGCATTGCCATGCCATCGTTTTATCGCCCATCAGGAAATGGGTGTGCGGATCGAGTCCCAATTTGGGAATCACCTTCCTTCGGATTGCTACAACAAATAAACCATGTGCTATTAATCCTAGTATTTTTTGCTTGTTTGGGTTCATTTTTTCCCAAGGAATTATTATTCTCGCTTGTCCATCATATGTACACAGGTCTATCAAATGGTGGCCGCATTAACGACGGTCGCATGGTGGTTCGGTCAGTCTCCGTACATAGTCCGGCGAATGCTGCATCCGGAACTCGGACCGACCTGTGAATTCAGGCTTTGTCACGCCTTTACCGCACCACGCCGACGCCCTGCATCAACATTGACTTCAGCGCCAGGCCATATTTCTTTTATTACTCACTTTGCATAAATTATTTGTTATGCAACATTTTTTTATTATCATTATTATTATTATCTCCGGTTTGCACTATTTTTTGTGCACACGAAAATGGTCCGGGTTGGGCAGTATCGTCAACTCGGTGTACTGACATACCACGCCACCTCGGCTAGACGGGGGGCTTCGTCAACACTTCATTACCCCATGCTGGGGACTTCGGCATCACTCTGCCGGCCTGCATTAACCGTGCTATGTCAGCACTTCGGCGTGTCGAGCTCTCCGCTCCGCCACCTCGGGACCGGCTTGGGGGATGGAACCTTGTCCCGCATCAAGCTCGGACCGCGTCATCAATGCC
Source organism: Triticum dicoccoides (assembly GCF_002162155.2). Classification (NCBI taxonomy): domain Eukaryota; kingdom Viridiplantae; phylum Streptophyta; class Magnoliopsida; order Poales; family Poaceae; genus Triticum; species Triticum dicoccoides. Next base: position 158,524,663 of record NC_041386.1, on the reverse strand, counting down.
GAACACATTAACCAGTTAAGTCGCTTTCATGCTCAAAGTTTTAATTTTTAACTTGTGTTCGGTTCGACCAAGCATTATACTTTTTTGGAAAAAAGTTGCTTGTAAAAAATCTCCTTGTCAAAACTTTGTTTGTGACATGCAAATTCAAATACCCCGTTTATTCTTGACGGAGCTTTTCCTCTTGCATATGATTATACTTGTATGGCTTCATTCCTTGTTCATGTACTACACCACAATATGCACCATATTGACATAAGCGATTTGCAAGCTGGGTTGCCTGGCTCCTGTGCTTACCCCTACGTTCCCGATTGTTCGGCTAGGGAGTAAAGGGAGCACCTCTGCGATTGTCACGACCGGGTCATCCGAGCTCTAACCTCAGACTGGGTGAAGCCGAAAGCTAACGCTCTTATTGTTTTCAATCATGGTCGGCACACAACGGAACTCATGAGTACAAAAAATCTATTGCACAAGTCTCATAGTAATAATGAGCACCGAAGAAAGGTATCGGTGGGGGTACTATTTTCTTCGAAGATGCTTCTTATACTTTGTTAGTAATATAGCATAAGTTTCATGAGCGCGCTTTGTCTGTTACAGCCTTATGGCCTGATTGCCTGGTCATCGAAAACACCATCGATACTCTCGACAGGCGGAGTACATGACACTTTTTGGCCCTTGGCCGAAGAGGGAGAAGCCGACGGTCGGTTAAGACACGTTTAATGTTTGGGTGAACACAAATATGATACAAGTACTTCGGTACATACAATCATTATACATAAAATTCTTACCCAAGTCACTTGGGGGATCTTAAAATTTATATATGAGTTGTAAATGTGTTTTCTTCTTGGTCGTTGTCAAAACACGACAAAAGCACAATTTTTCTTTCTCTTCCAATTTTCGGATTGGCACTGAACACTTGATCTTGTTCGGACGTCATGTTTTTACTGACGTTTTTTGGTTTTTCAAGCTTTTGGCACTTTTAAACTATTTGTGTGTTTTCAACACAAGTCTCGCTTTGCAACGCCGGACACCTTTAGAGATTCGGCAAAAACATTCTCGGATATTGCTATATATGCATCGGTGTCGAATTGTGTCTTCGGTCAATAGTTGGGTTGCCTGGCTCCTGTGCTTGCCTCCTACGTTTCGCTCTATTCGGCTAGGTGTGCAAAGGGAGAACCACTGCGATTGTGCTTCCAGCTCACTTGGTTAAGCACCTCAGTGGAGAAAGCCGAAAACTGACTGTCATAATAAGCGTAAACTGGTCAGCAATCCGATGACCGAATTAAATGACGGGCTATTCATAACATTGGCCGAAGTGTTTACGGCTTGACCTCGATTGTCGCCGAACACTACCAGGGGCTAGTAACTGGCCTCCCAAACTAAAATCCTCAACATTTTGCTATTACATTAGAGCTGGGGTTTCATGATCATGCTTAGCATGACAACCCAAAGAAAGGGATCGATAGCGGGACTATTTTCTTTGGAAGACATTTCTTATGTTAAACAGTAATATAACATATCTCTCTGCGTACCTTTGTTTATAAAACCGTATGGCCAGATTGCCTTGTTTGTCATAAATATTTGCCCTCATAAAGGCTTTATAAAGTAAGAAAAACACTCCTCGGCTACTGGCTAGGGAGGTGGAAGCCGATGGTCGGTCAACAAAGTTTTGTACAATGTGGATCCGAGCATTAAATTACGTAAAGTACTTGGATACATAGAGTCATTACACATGTTTGTGATTTTAATATGGATATCGATCCTTAATTCGGCCACCCGTGCCCGCATTAAGGCTCGGGGGCTACTGGGCTTCGGGCTTATTATTTAAAAATATTAAAGGGGCACATCGATCCCCTGATCCGGTGTTGCCACCCGACCAGTGTCTCGGGGGCTACTTCATTACCTGTCCAATGCAGAAAATTTTAAGTGCAATATAGTTGCCGAGGAGATTTTGATCCTCAGGTTGGTCGGCCGAACCCAACCTGAGTCTCGACGACTGACCATGCCGTTTTTTGTGTCCCGAAGTATTCTGCCGAGCTAGGACGTGACCCTCAGGCCGATTTTGCAAATCAACCTGAGTCTCAGCGGCTACTGGGATCAGCGGTCTTACGTCATCCTTCAGGTGCATCTCGGGTTTTAAACCGATACACACCTTGAGGGCTACTCACTATATATCTCAGCAGAGAATAAATTGTACAAATCAAAAATATTGACAGAAAATCGTCCCACAGTCAGGGTGGTGCACCACCTCGGAAGCAGTCCGGCATAAAGCTCAGGCGCTAGTGGCTAGCTCCATAGAGGGCATTTCCAGCATTAAGCTCGGCTAAACTCCTTCAACTTTTTTGAACCCAGGTGATATGACACCTCGGATATAGTCCGGCGTTGGAGCTTGGACACAGTCCGGTGTTGGAGCTCGGATATATTTCGGCGTTGGAGCTCGGATAGATTTCGGCATTAGAGCTCGAAAGCAGTCCGGCATTGGTGCTCGGCTGCAAAAAATACCTCGAATGCAGTCCGGCGTTAGAACTCGGACGCAGGAGGACATTGCCTCCCGGGAACAACTTCAAACCCGAGGTGTGGCATAAAAATAACAAGGCATTGATAAAGGCCGAAAACTTAAAGGGGCTCCTATACCCGATCTCGGCAATCCTCAAGATCGAAGATGAGAAGATTTGTTGAACCAGTTTTCAAGACCGACAACCGAAGATGAAGAATAGTTCAGAAGAATCGAGGAGCGTCCCTAACTTGAAGACCAATTCAGGGGGCTACTGACGGTGTCCTGGACTAGGGGGTACTCACCACGTCATCTCCTGATCTGTTAGATTGGGCCGAGGACCCCCGTGGCCGTATACTCATGGGCCAGTCCGGACAGCTGTCGCATACATGGAAGATTCCACAAGACTTGGTGATCAAGACAAGGACTCCTCCCCACCGGCGTATTCGGCTAGGACTCTTGTTATCCTAGGCCTCTGGTGCATTATATAAACCGAGGCCAGGCTAGTCGATAGATCATATACAACAATCATACCATAGGCTAGCTTCTAGGGTTTTAGCCTCTACGATCTCGTGGTAGATCAACTCTTGTAATACTCATATCATCAATATCAATCAAGCAGGACGTAGGGTTTTACCTCCATCAAGAGGGCCTGAACTTGGGTAAAACATCGTGTTCCCTGCCTCCTGTTACCATCTGCCTTAGACGCACAGTTCGGGACCCCCTACCCGAGATCCGCCGGTTTTGACAGCGACAGTCACTTACGAGAGTGAGATATGATAGATATGATAAGATAATATTTTTGGTATTTTTATGATAAAGAGAAATAAATATGAAAAGTAAATGATGGAAGATAGACCCGGGGGCCATAGGTTTCACTAGTGGCTTCTCTCAAGAGCATAAGTATTACGGTGGGTAAATGAATTACTGTCGAGCAATTGATAGAAAAGCGAATAATTATGAAAATATCTAGGTATGATCATGTATATAGGCATCACGTCCGTGAAAAGTAGACCGAAACGATTCTGCATCTAATACTATTACTCCACACATCGACCGCTATCCAGGATGCATCTAGAGTATTAAGTTCGTAAGTACAGAGTAATGCTTTAAGTAAGATGACATGATGTAGAGGGATAAACTCATGCAATATGATATAAACCCCATCTTTTTATCCTCGATGGCAACAATACAATACATGCCTTGTTGCCCCTGCTGTCACTGGGAAAGGACACCGCAAGATTGAACCCAAAGCTAAGCACTTATCCCGTTGCAAGAAAGATCAATCTAGTAGGCAAAACCAAACTGATAATTCGAAGAGACTTGCAAAGATAAACCAATCATACATAAAAGAATTCAGAGGAGATTCAAATATTGTTCATAGATAAACTTGATCATAAATCCACAATTCATCGGATCTTGACAAACAAACCGCAAAAGAAGATTACATCGAATAGATCTCCAAGAAGATCGAGGAGAACTTTGTATTGAGATCCAAAGAGAGAGAAGAAGCCATCTAGCTAATAACTATGGACCCGAAGGTCTGTAGTAAACTACTCACACATCACCGGGTAGGCCATGGAGTTGATGTAGAGGCTGAGGGAGTCCTGGATTAGGGGGTGTCCGGATGGCTGGACTATACCTTCAGCCGGACTCCTGGACTATGAAGATACAAGATTGAAGACTTCGTCCCGTGTCTGGAAGGGACTTCCCTTGGCGTGGAAGGCAAGCTTGGCGATACGGATATGTAGATCTCCTACCATTGTAACCGACTTTGTGTAACCCTAACCCTCTCCGGTGTCTATATAGACCGGAGGGTTTTAGTCCGTAGGACAAGATATAGAACAACAATCATACCATAGGCTAGCTTCTAGGGTTTAGCCTCTCCGATCTCGTGGTAGATCTACTCTTGTACTACCCATATCATCAATATTAATCAAGCAGGACGTATGGTTTTACCTCCATCAAGAGGGCCCGAACCTGGGTAAAACTTCGTGTCCCTTGGCTCCTGTTACCATCCGGCCTAGACGCACAGTTCGGGACCCCCTACCCGAGATCCGCCGGTTTTGACACCAACATTGGTGCTTTCATTGAGAGTTCCTCTATGTCATCGCCGTTAGGCTTGATGGCTCCTACGATCATCAATAGCGATGCAGTCCAGGGTGAGACCTTCCTCCCCGGACAGATCTTCGTCTTCGGCGGCTTCGCACTGCGGGCCAATTCACTTGGCCATCTGGAGCAGATCGAAAGCTATGCCCCTGGCCGTCAGGTCAGATTTGGAAGTTTGAACTACACGTCAGACATCCGCGGGGACTTGATCTTCGACGGGTTCGAGCCACTGCCGAGCGCGCCGCACTGTCACGACGAGCAGGATCTAGCTCTGCCGCTGAACAGTACCCTGGAGGCCGCACCCGCATCAGCTTCGACCCTTAATTCGGAGCCAATTGCGCCGATCGAGGATGGGTGGTTGGACGCCGCCTCAGGGGCTGCGATCCCAACGGCGATCGAGCCGAACACCAGCCCCGCACTCCGCGAGACTCGTGACTCCAAGGAGCCAGACTCCTCTCCGGACTCCGAACCCTCCGCGCCCCTGTCGATCGAATCCGATTGGGCGCCGATCATGGAGTTTACTGTCGCGGACATCTTTCAGCACTCGCCTTTCGGCAATATTCTGAAGACACTACAGTCTCTCTCTTTATCAGGAGAGCCGTGGCCAGACTACGGTCAGCAAGGTTGGGATATGGACGATGAAGAAATTCAAAGCCCACCCACCACCCACTTTGTAGCCACTGTCGACGATTTAAATGACATGCTCGACTTCGACTCCGAAGACATTGATGGTATGGATGCCGATGCAGGAGACGATGAAGAACCAGCGCCTATTGGGCCTTGGAAAGCCACCTCGTCATATGGCATATACATGATGGACACCCCAAAAGAAGGAGATGGCGATGGAACAACGGAGGATGACCCCTCCAAGAAACAGCCTAAGCGCCGGCGTCAGCGGCACCGCTCAAAATCCCGCCAAAGCAAATACGGTGATTCCAGCATGGGAGATAATAATACTCCGGAGAGTGCCAAAGAAAACCCCCTCCAGCAAGATTCAGCATAGGAGGATGGAGAAGCCAGCCCTCATGAGAGAGCGGCAGACAGAGAGGTCGAGGACGATAATTATATGCCTCCCTCCGAAGACGAGGCAAGCCTCGACGATGACGAATTCGTCGTGCCAGAGGATCCTGTCGAGCAAGAGCGTTTTCAACGCAGGCTTATGGCCACAACAAGAAGCCTCAAGAAAAGACAACAACAGCTTAGAGCTGACCAAGATTTGCTAGTCGACAGATGGACTGAAGTCCTTGCGGCCGAAGAGCATAAACTCGAACGCCCCTCAAAGAGCTACCCAAAGCGCAGGTTGCTACCCCAATTAGAGGAGGAAGCACTTAAACCTACATCACCAGCACTTGATACGGCCGACCGGCCACCTCGTGGCCGCAACATAGAGGCCTCTCGGCCCTCCACTCAAGCCGCACCCTGTACCAAGGCACGGGAAAATGCGCCAGACCTGCGAGATATGTTGGAGGACAAGGCAAGGCAAACAATATCGATCTACGGATCGCATGGGCGCCCCACGACTCGAGACGATAACCATCACGCCGGACACAAATCCGGTAGGGCCGAACACAGTGGACAAAGCTCATTGGAGCTACGTCGTGATATAGCCCAGTACAGAGGCGCTGCACACCCGCTATGCTTCACAGATGAAGTAATGGATCATCAAATCCCCGAGGGTTTCAAACCCGTAAACATCGAATCATATGATGGCACAACAGATCCTGCGGTATGGATCGAGGATTATCTCCTTCATATCCATATGGCCCGCGGCGATGATCTCCACGCAATCAAATACCTCCCACTCAAGCTTAAAGGACCAGCTCAGCATTGGCTTAACAGCTTGCCAACATGATCAATAAGTTGTTGGGAGGACCTGGAAGCCACATTCCTCGACAATTTCCAGGGCACTTATGTGCGACCACCAGATGCCGATGACCTAAGCCACATAATTCAGCAACCAGAGGAATCGGCCAGGCAATTCCGGACACGGTTCCTAACAAAGAAAAATCAAATAGTCGACTGTCCGGACACAGAGGCCCTAGCAGCCTTCAAGCACAATATCCGTGATGAGTGGCTTGCCCGGCACCTTGGACAGGAAAAGCCGAAATCTATGGCAGCACTCACGACACTCATGACCCGCTTTTGCGCGGGAGAAGACAACGGGCTTGCTCGTAGCAACAATATGACCAAGAACCCTGGTAATTCGGATACCAAGGACAGTAGTGGCAGGTCACGCCACAAGAAGCAGAAGCGCCGCATTAACGGCGACAATGCCGAGGATACGACAGTTAATGCCGGATTCAGAGGCTATAAATCCGGTCAGCGGAAAAAGCCATTCAAAAGAAATCCTAGGGGCCCGTCCAGTTTGGACCGAATACTCGACCGCTTGTGCCAGATACATGGCACCCCCAAAAAGCCGGCCAATCACACCAATAGGGATTGTTGGGTGTTGAAGCAGACAAGCAAGTTAAATGCCGAAAATAAAGACAAGGGGCTGCATAGCGATGACAACAAAGAGCCCCGGCCACCGAACAACAGTGGACAGAAGGGTTTTCCCCCACAAGTGCGGACAGTGAACATGATATACGCAACCCACATCCCCAAGAGGGAGCGGAAGCGCATAGAGCCAGTCGCCCCAAAGTTCAACCCATGGTCCTCCTGCCCGATCACCTTTGATCGAAGGGACCATCCCACTAGCACCCGTCATGGCGGATTCGCCGCATTGGTTCTAGGCCCAATTATTGACGGATTTCATCTCACTAGAGTCCTTATGGATGGCGGCAGCAGCCTGAACCTGCTTTACCAGGATACAGTGCGGAAAATGGGCATAGATCCCTCGAGGATTAAGCCCACCAAAACGACCTTTAAAGGCGTAATACCAGGTGTAGAGGCCAACTATATAGGCTCAGTCACACTTGAAGTGGTCTTCGGATCTCCGGATAATTTCCGAAGTGAGGAGTTAATCTTCAACATAGTCCCATTCCGTAGTGGCTATCACGCACTGCTCGGACAAACCGCATTCGCCAAGTTCAATGCGGTACCGCACTACGCGTACCTTAAGCTCAAGATGCCAGGCCCTCGAGGAGTAATTACGGTCAATGGAAACACCGAACGCTCCCTCCGAACGGAGGAGCACACGGCGGCCCTTGCAGCAGAAGTACAAAGCAGCCTCTCCAGGAAGTTCTCCAGTCCGGCCATTAAACGTCCGGACACCGTCAAGCGCGCCTGGAGTAACCTACAACAAGACCGCCTGGCACGTTCCGAGCAGGCGTAGCAATGCGGCCCCAACCCCAGCCCTCGCAAAAATGTGACACTAGTGCTTCGCGTACATAACTACGCTCTAGAAATACCATGGGTACAGGGGGAGGGGCACCATCACGGCACGCCCGAAACACGGCTTAAACCGCACCAGGGGCTGCCGATTTTTAATTTTCTCTTACTTTCAGGACTCCATTCTTCGGAAGGCCTGTTCGGCAGTTCAATTGCCGCACAAACGATGCAAGAACCAGGGAAGCAGACAAGCCATGCCGCATTATGGAACTCCCAGGTGGTCTCTATCACGAGCAGTATACCGGTTTCGCATACCATTCCGCAGCCTGCTCCTGGAACGGACATGTTAAATAGTCCAACCTTTTGCTTATCGCATTATTTGTATCGTTCTGCTTTGATTGCAGCCCTTTTTAATAAACAATGCATAGCTTTTGTCTATTTTTGCATTACTCTTTTTTTACCAATATATGTTCCTTAACGACATGTTGCACCCGTACACTTTGGTACGGCCAAAATACGCCAGGGGCTTTAGTACCCCTCAATATGGTGTGAGAAGTCCGAACACTTTAACAAGTGCGGCACCCCGAACTTATATCATTATATGCATCGGCTCCGAATCATGTCTTGGGTCAATAGTTGGGTTTGCCTGGCTCCTATGTTTTGGTGCCTTACGTTCCGCTATGTCGGCTAAGGTAGCACTAGGAGAACTACTGCGATTGTGCCCCAGTTGAGCTGGGTCGAGCACCTCAGTAGAGAAAGCTAAAACTGACTGTCATGATGAAGCGAGAGCCGGTCGCTGTTCGAGAGGTTTTTCGAGTCCTTAAAGACTTATGCCGCTTCGAGGGAGGAGTCGGCTCTGTCCGGCCAAGGCGTGGATAGCGCCCCAAACTCGGTCTTCCGAATACCAGGGGCTTCGCCGAAATTTAAAATTATAGAATTCTATGGCTAAGTGAGAGTGTTCACGCATTATAGTCCGATTGCCTTGTTCGTTGTGCTGAGCGCCTCCCTCGAAGGACCCAAACATGGGAAAAAGAGCGCTCAGGTTTATCCCCGAACACCCCAGCACTAGCGGCACTGGGGCAGAAGCCGACGACTCGCCATCTCTCAGAATTTATAAACAGCCGCACAGAAGGTAATATTTTAAATTCCAACAGCATTGCTTAGCGCATATGAACAAGTTTTCAGCGCACAGGACAAAACGAGCGAGTTTTACTCAAAAATTACATCCCTGGAACATTCATCCGCAATAAGGCGGGCACCCTTCAGAACATCCTTATAATAATTCTTGGGCTTGCGATGCTCTTTCCCCGGCGGTGGCCCATCCTTCACAAGCTTCTCAGCATCCAGCTTGCCCCAGTGCACCTTAGCATGGGCAAGGGCCCTACGGGCACCTTCAATGCAGACGGAGTGCTTGATGACTTCGAGCCTTGGACAGGCCCCCACCAGCCGCCGCACTAGCCCGAAATAGCTCCCAGGCAGAGCCTCTCCAGGCCACAACCGAACTATGAGGTCCTTCATGGCCTGTTCAGCCGCCTTGTGGAGCTTGACCAGTTGCTTCAGCTGGTCGCTCAGGGGCACGGGGTGTCCGGCCTCAGCATACTGAGACCAGAACACCTTCTCTGTCGAGCTGCCCTCCTCGGCTCGATAGAATGCGGCGGCATTGGACATGCTACGGGGAAGATTTGTGAATGCTCCTGGAGAGCTCTGGATTCGGGTAAGTAACAAGTAACTCACGTTTTATGTGTTTGCTTTGCATAAAGAATGCCTTACCCGCCGCTATCTTTTTCACCGCATCGAACTCCTGGAGGGTCTTCTGGGATTCGGCCTTGGCAGGCTTGGCATTTTCAATAGCCACCGCGAGCTCGGACGCTCGCATCTTTGAGTCAAGCTCCAAACTCTCATGTTTTTTCATGAGAGCCTGGAGCTCTTGCCGCACCTTGCCAACCTGGGCCTCATACTTCTACCGCTCGGTGCACTCCGTGGCCGCCCTCTTCTCGGCCTCGAACAATGCTTGCTTAAGGGTCGCCACCTCAGACGTGGCCCATACAATAGCCACGATAATCCTGTCATTTTTTGCAATTGCACTTTTTTTATATATATTTAAACAAGGTATTTCTTACCTTCCTTGCCCTCGAGCTGCTTCTTGGCACGCCCGAGCTCTTGCCCGGACTGCTCGACGTTCTGCTTTAGCGTGTCCACTTCCGCAGTCAGTGCGGCGGACGCCAGTAGAGAAGCCTGCATACGCATATTGACTCCTTTTTGTTAGACTCCTGCGAATTTTATTTGATCCTCTATTCAGCTTTTCTTCCCGAACGCCAAACAGAGCATCAGGGGCTACTGTCTATGCGGTAATATTATTTACACATTCTTTACTTACCTCAAAGCCTGTTAAAAGGCTAGCACAAGCTTCAGTCAGTCCGCTCTTGGCGGACTGAACCTTCTGTACCACCACACTCATAATGGTGCGGTGCTCCTCGTCAATGGAGGCGCCTTTGAGCACCTCCAATAGATTGTCCGGCGCCTTTGGTTGGACGGGGGTCACCAGCACGGTGGGCTTGCTCCTCTTGGAAGGAGGTCGCCCGCCGGACTCTGGAACCTTTGAAGGTTCCGGAGCGTTGTCTGGCCTAGAGCCAGACTTGGATCCCTGGGGGGGTTTATCCCCTTTACTCCTGGAGTCCGGGAGGTTGCCTTGCGGCGCCTCCAGGACCACCTCCTCCTGGCTTGGAACCTGTTGGGACAACACTTCGGCGTCGTCCGTAGGGCAGGGGGAGGTAGCCATCGGAAGCGAATTCATATCCGACGAGTCTAGTGAACCGCTCGACGACGCGTCGAGCCGGTCTTTGGGTGGGCTGCACAATCATATTTGACATAAGGGAAAGCTTTGCAATAAAGGAATACTATGAATTACTCTGGTATCTGGATACTTACAATTTCGCCAGGGGCTTGGCCCTGAGCGGCCACTCCTCTCCGCCGTCGTCGGCGTTGGTGGAGTAGTCTGGAGGAAGGGTTTTCCCCTTCTTGGACCCTTCGGCCTCCCCAGTGAGGGCGGCCTTCCTTTTCTTCTCTCCCCCTGCTGGAGGGGGAGAGTTCTCTTCTTCCTCCTCCTCGTCTTCACGGGAGGAATGCTCCTTGGAGCCATCGGATGATGAACCCGACACCTCCTGGCGCCGGGCACTTTTTCGAGTCCCCGTGGCCTTCTTCGTGGCCTTCTTCTCCGGCACCACATAGGGTGCCGGAAGCAGCAGCTTCACCAAGCGGGCATCGGTTGGGTCTTCGGGCAAAGGAGCCGGACAGTCGATCTGTCTGGACTTCGCCTGCCAATCCTGTCAAAGGTAAGGGAGCTTAGATCCCGCATAGAGTTAAACTATGAAAAACTAATACCCTATAAAAGGTACAAACAACTTACCGCGCTAGCGTGACGCTGCGCACTGAATCCGCGATCCTCGATAGCGGATGCAGGAGCCTCGGCGCCCTTGAAAAGCACCTTCCAGGCATCTTCATACGTCGTGTTGAAGAGCCTGCTCAGAGTTCGGTGCTGCGCCGGGTTGAACTCCCACAGATCGAAGGCCCGTTGTTGACACGGGAGGATCTGGCGGATGAGCATAACCTGGACTACATTGACAAGCTTGAGCTGCTTGTTCACCAGGGTTTGGATGCATGTTTGCAGTCCAGTCACCTCTCCTTTGCTGCCCCACGACAGGCCCGTCTATTTCCAGGACGTGAGCCGCATTGGGGGTCCGGACCGGAACTCGGGGGCTACGACCCACTCAGGGTCGCACGGCTCGGTGATGTAAAACCACCCCGATTGCCACCCCTTCAGGGTCTCCACAAAGGAGCCCTCGAGCCATAAGACGTTGGGCATCTTGCCCACCATGGCGCCTCCGCACTCCGCCTGGTTGCCGCGCACCACCTTCGGCTTGACATTGAAAGTCTTGAGCCATAGGCCGAAATGGGGGCCGATGCGGAGGAAAGCCTCGCACACGACGATAAACGCCGAGATGTTGAGGATGAAGTTCGGGGTCAGATCATGGAAATCCAGGCCATAGTAGAACATGAGTCCCCGGACGAATGGGTGGATAGGAAAGCCCAGTCCGTGGAGGAAGTGGGGAAGGAACACTACCCTCTCATGGGGCCTTGGCGTGGGGAGGAGCTGCCCCTCTTCGGGAAGCCGGTATGCGATGTCGTTAGACAAGTATCCCACCTTCCTCAGTTTTTTGATGAGTCCCTCCGTGACGAAGGAGACCATCCACTTGCCCCCCGCTCCGGACATGGCTGGAGTAGGTTGAGGTGGGGAGTGCGGACTTGGGCGCTGGAGCTCGAGTGCGCGAAAATGGATAGGCAAAGGAGGAAGAAGGCGTAGGTGAAAAGGTGGATCCTTATCCCCTTATATGGGTGGACGCAACTACGTTTCCCCACCAGCCTGGTAAAACTCGCTTATCTCCAAGCGCCGTAATCAATGGCGCAGTTGGGTTACCCACGCCCGTATTGATGAGAATCCCGGAATAAGGGGACACTATCTCTGCTTCGACGAGACATGCCAAGGAAACCGCCTCGCATGACACGCTGAGGTGGGACAGTAAAACGATTCGAATAAAGGCTTGGCCGTGGTGCGATGTCACACTACGGAATACGTCAGCAGATTAGATTTGTGTAAATATTATTCTCTCTATGGCAATATGTGGAAACTTATTTTGCAGAGCCGGACACTATCTTTGTGTTCAAAATCTTCTATGAAGTACTTGGAGGAGGAACCCGCCTTGCAATGTCGAAGACAAACTGCGCGCCGGACTCGTCGTCATTGAAGCCTGGTTCAGGGGATACTGAGGGAGTCCTGGATTAGGGGGTGTCCGGATGGCCGGACTATACCTTCAGCCGGACTCCTGAACTATGAAGATACAAGATTGAAGACTTCGTCCCATGTCCGGAAGGGACTTCCCTTGGCGTGGAAGGCAAGCTTGGCGATACGGATATGTGGATCTCCTACCACTGTAACCGACTTTGTGTAACCCTAACCCTCTCCAGTGTCTATATAAACCAGAGGGTTTTAGTCCGTAGGACAAGATATAGAACAACAATCATACCATAGGCTAGCTTCTAGGGTTTAGCCTCTCCGATCTCGTGGTAGATATACTCTTGTACTACCCATATCATCAATATTAATCAAGTAGGACGTAGGGTTTTACCTCCATCAAGAGGGCCCGAACTTGGGTAAAACTTCGTGTCCCTTGCCTCCTGTTACCATCCGGCCTAGACGCACAGTTCGGGACCCCCTACCCGAGATCTACCGATTTTGACACCGACAGAGGCCCTCCGTGATCAATGGCCCCTCCTACGGAGCTCCGAAAAAGGCCCCAAGATGGGATCTCTCGGGTATAGAAGGTTGCGGTGGTGGAATTAGGTTTTCGTGGTGCTCCTGGATGTTTGGGGGGTATGTGGATATATATAGGAGGAAGAAGTATGTCGGTGGAGCAACGAGGGCCCCACGAGGGTGGAGGGCACACCCAGGGGGTAGGCGCGCCCCCTACCTCGTGGCTCCTCGATTGTTTCTTGACGCCCAGTCCAAGTCTCCTGGATCATGTTCATTGCGAAAATCACGTTCCCGAAGGTTTCATTCCATTTGGACTCCGTTTGATATTCCTTTTCGGCGAAAATCTAAAATAGGCAAAAAAACAGCAATTTGGGTTGGGCCTCCGGCTAGTACGTTAGTCCCAAAAATGATATAAAAGTGTAAAATAAAGCCCATTAACATCCAAAATAGATAATATAATAGCATGGAGCAATCAAAAAATATAGATACGTTGGAGACGTATCAAGCATCCCCAAGCTTAATTCCTGCTCGTCCTCGAGTAGGTAAATGATAAAAAAGAATTTTTGATGTGGAATGCTTTCTAACATATTTTCTCAATGTAAATTTTTTATTTATTGTGGCATGAATGTTCAGATCTGAAAGATTCAAGAGAAAAGTGTAATATTGACATAAAATAGTAATACTTCAAGCATACTAACTAAGAAATTATGTCTTCTCGAAATAACATGGCCAAAGAAAGTTATCCCTACAAAATGATATAGTCTGGCTATGCTCTATCTTCACCACACAAAATATTTAAATCATGCACAACCCCGATGACAAGCCAAGCAATTGTTTCATACTTTTGATGTTCTCAAACTTTTTCAATCATCACGCAATACATGAGCGTGAGCCATGGATATAGCACTATATGTGGAATAGAATGATGGTTGTGGAGAAGACAAAAAGGAGAAGATAGTCTCACATCAACTAGGTGTATCAACGGGCTATGGAGATGCCCATCAATAGATATCAATGTGAGTGAGTAGGGATTGCCATGCAACGGATGCACTAGAGCTATAAGTATATGAAAGCTCAACAAAAGAAACTAAGTGGGTGTGCATCCAACTTGCTTGCTCACGAAGACCTAGGGCATTTTGAGGAAGCCCATCATTGGAATATACAAGCCAAGTTCTATAATGAAAAATTCCCACTAGTATATGAAAGTGATATCATAGGAGACTCTCTATCATGAAGATCATGGTGCTACTTTGAAGCACAACTGTGGAAAAGGGATAGTAGCATTGTCCCTTCTCTCTTTTTCTCTCTTTTTTTGGGCCTTCTCCTTTTTTTATGGCCTTTCTTCTTTTTTTCTTTTTTTCTTCGTCCGGAGTCTCATCCCGACTTGTAGGGGAATCATAGTCTCCAACATCCCTTCTCTCACTTGGGACAATGCTCTAATAATGATCATCATCACACTTTATTTACTTACAACTCAGGACTTACAACTCGATACTTAGAACAAAATATGACTCTATGTGAATGCCTCCGACAGTGTACCGGGATGTGCAATGATGCATTAGTGACATGTATGAAGAATTATGAACGGTGGCTTTACCACAAATACGATGTCAACTACATAATCATGCAAGCAATATGACAATGATGAAACGTGTCATAATAACGGAATGGTGGAAAGTTGCATGGCAATATATCTCGGAATGGCGAAAAGTGTGCGGTATTAGAGAGGCTAGCAATGGTGGAAGGGTGAGAGTGCGTATAATCCATGGACTCAACATTAGTCATAAAGAACTCACATACTTATTGCAAAAATCTATTAGTTATCTAAACAAAGTATTACGCGCATGCTCCTAGGGGGATAGATTGGTAGGAAAAGACCATCGCTCGTCCCTGGCCGCCACTCATAAGGAGGACAATCAATAAATAAATCATGCTCCGACTTCGTCACATAACGGTTCACCATACGTGCATGCTACAGGAATCACAAACTTCAACACAAGTATTTCTCAAATTCACAACTACTCAACTAGCATGACTCTAATATCACCATCTCCATACCTCAAAACAATTATCAAGTATCAAACTTCTCAAATAGTATTCAATGCACTTTTTATGAAAGTTTTTATATTATTCCTAAAAGCAAATTTCCATGTTGTTCTAAAGGACTCTCAAAATAATATAAGTTAAGCATGAGAGGTCAACTATTTCTATAAAATAAAACCACCGCCGTGCTCTAAAAGATATAAGTGAAGCACTAGAGAAAAAACTATATAGCTCAAAAGATATAAGTGAAGCGCATAGAGTATTCTAATAAATATCAAATCATGTGAGTCTCTCTCAAAGGGTGTGTACAGCAAGGATGATTGTGGTAAACTAAAAATAAAAGACTCAAATCATATAAGATTCTCCAAGCAAAACACATATCATGTGGTGAATAAAAATATAGCTCCAAGTAAAGTTACCGATACACGAAGACGAAAGAGGGGATGCCTTCCGGGGCATACCCAAGCTTAGGCTTTTTGGTGTCCTTGAATTTTACCTTGGGGTGCCATGGGCATCCCCAATCTTAGGCTCTTGCCACTCATTGTTCCATAATCCATCAAATCTTTACCCAAAACTTGAAAACTTCACAACACAAAAACTTAAATAGAAAATCTCGTGAGCTCCATTAGCGAAAGAAAACAAAACACCACTTCAAGGTACTGTAATGAACTCATTATTGATTTATATTGGTTTTAAACCTACTGTATTCCAACTTCTCTATGGTTTATAAACTCTTTTACTAGCCATAGATTCATCAAAATAAGCAAACAACACACGAAAAACAGAATATGTCAAAAATAGAACAGTCTAGAGTAATCTGTAACTAACACACACTTCTGGAAACCTAAAAATTCTAAAATAAATTTCTGGACGTGAGGAATTTATCTATTAATCATCTGCCAAAAGAATTAACTAAATAGCACTTTCCAAATAAAAATGGAAGCAATTCTCGTGGGCGCTAAAGTTTCTGTTTTTTACAGCAAGATCAAAAAGACTTTCCCCAAGTCTTCCCAACGGTTCTACTTGGCACAAACACTAATTAAACACAAAAAACACAACCAAAACAAATTATTTATTACTAAACAGGAGCAAAAAGCAAGGAATAAAAATAAAATTGGGTTGCCTCCCAACAAGCGCTATTGTTTAACGCCCCTAGCTAGGCATAAAAGCGAAGATATATCTAGGTATTGCCATCTTTGGTTTTAGGGAAGAAAGAGCAAACTTATTATCTATGGAATTAATCTTTCTATTTTGATAAATCACATGACTGTTAATGGTAGAAGAAAGGTTAAGCATTTTACGGAAATTTGCATCTAAGCTAGCTTTCATCTCTTTGATAGATTCGTTTTGGTAGGAGAGCAAAAGAGATGTAGATTCAACCTTCTCATTCATGGGGTGCCCAAATATGGTTTTCATCTTTTCATAAGTATCTACGGAATCCCCTTCAAGAAAACATTCTTCAAATATAGAATCTAAGACATGCTTAAACAAATAAGGTAGGGCAACATAAAAGCTCTTTAAGTAAATTTCAATTTGGTATTGGGGCACATAGCTGGCCCGGATCCTTAATAGTCTATCACAAGCATCTTTCAAAGATTCATCGAGTACATAACAAAAAATTCCGGAATCATCTTCATCAAAATTATTAAGATTCTCAATGATAACTCCGGTAGGTCTTTCCATAGCATCATTAATTATGAGTTTAGAGAGAATAGAAGGATTGTTCAAAGTACTAAAACTCGGGAGAAAACCACCAACCCTTTTTGATTTCGTCATGGCGAAAGAAAGGTGAGCGGAAAAGACAGGGCGAATAAAACGGCAATGGTGAAGTGGGGGAGAGGAAAACGAGAGGCAAATGGAAAATAATGTAATGCGAGGGATAAGAGTTTGTGATGGGTACTTGGTATGTCTTGACTTGTGCGTAGACTCCCCAGCAACGGCGCCAGAAATGGCTCGTTGTCGGGAGTCAAATCTTGACTTGACTTGGCACGAATCTCCCCGGCAAGGGCGCCAGAAATCCTTCTTGCTACCTCTTGAGCACTGTGTTGGTTTTCCCTTGAAGAGGAAAGGGTGATGCAGTAAAGTAGCGTAAGTATTTCCCTCAGTTTTTGAGAACCAAGGTATCAATCCAGTAGGAGATCATGCTCGAGTCCCACGCACCTACACAAACAAATAAGAACCTCGCAACCAACGCAATAAAGGGGTTGTCAATACCTTCACGGTCACTTACGAGAGTGAGATCTGATAGATATGATAAGATAATATTTTTGGTATTTTTATGATAAAGAGAAATAAAGATGCAAAGTAAAATAAACGGCAATAGAGATAGCTAAGTGTTGGAAGATTAATATGATGGAAGATAGACCCGGGGGCCATAGGTTTCACTAGTGGCTTCTCACAAGATCATAAGTATTACGGTGGGTAAACGAATTATTGTCGAGCAATTGATAGAAAAGCGAATAATTATGAGAATATCTAGGTATAATCATGTATATAGGCATCACGTCTGTGACAA
Source organism: Triticum dicoccoides (assembly GCF_002162155.2). Taxonomy (NCBI): domain Eukaryota; kingdom Viridiplantae; phylum Streptophyta; class Magnoliopsida; order Poales; family Poaceae; genus Triticum; species Triticum dicoccoides. The sequence continues at coordinate 158,506,927 of NC_041386.1, read as the reverse complement.
GTAGACCAAAACGATTCTGCATCTAATACTATTACTCCACACATCAACCGCTATCTAGCATGCATCTAGAGTATTAAGTTCATAAGAACAGGGTAATGCTTTAAGTAATATGACATGATGTAGAGGGATAAACTCATGCAATATGATATAAACCCCATCTTTTTATCCTCGATGGCAACAATACAATACGTGCCTTGCTGCCCCTGCTGTCACTGGGAAAGGACACCACAAGATTGAACCCAAAGCTAAGCACTTCTCCCAATGGAATAAAGATCAATCTGGTAGGCCAAATCAAACTGATAATTCGAAGAGACTTGCAAAGATAAACCAATCATACATAAAAGAATTCTTAGGAGATTCAAATATTGTTCATAGATAAACTTGATCATAAACCCACAATTCATCGGATCTCGACAAACACACCGCAAAAGAAGATAACATCGAATAGATCTCCAAGAAGATCGAGGAGAACTTTGTATTGAGATCCAAAGAGAGAGAAGAAGCCATCTAGCTAATAACTATGGACCCGAAGGTCTGAAGTAAACTAGTCACACATCACCGGAGAGGCCATGGAGTTGATGTAGAGGCCCTCCGTGATCAATGCCCCCTCCGGCGGAGCTTCGAAAAAGGCCCCAAGATGGGATCTCTCGGGTATAGAAGGTTGCGGCGATGGAATTAGGTTTTCGTGGTGCTCCTTGATGTTTGGGGGTACGTGGATGTATATATATATATATATATATATATATATATATATATATATATATATATAGGAGGAAGAAGTATGTCGGTGGAGCAAAGAGGGGCCCACAAGGGTGGAGGGAGCGCCCAGGGGGGTAGGCGCGCCCCCTGCCTCGTGGCCTCCTCGATTGTTTCTTGATGCCCACACCAAGTCTCCTGGATCACGTTCGTTGAGAAAATCATGTACCCGAAGGTTTCATTCCGTTTGGACTCCGTTTGATATTCCTTTTCGGCGAAACTCTAAAATAGGCAAAAAAAACAACAATTTGGGATGGGCCTCCGGTTAGTAGGTTAGTCCCAAAAATGATATAAAAGTGTAAAATAAAGCCCATTAACATCCAAAATAGATAATATAATAGCATGGAGCAATCAAAAATTATAGATACGTTGGAGACGTATCATGCAACCACGTAGAAACAATTGGGTAAGATTTGCATCTGTCATTTTGGGCATGTTGCCATTTGTCAAACTGGAAAGATTGACATTTGTTTATCTAGTAACATTGCCATTTGTCAACCTTGTAACACTATGATTTGTCGAAATATGCAGCTAAAAATCACTAGCACTATCTAATTTTTGCAACTAAAATCACTAGCACTGTTCATATGGACACACTAGCACGCGTGAGCTGATGGACACATATGCAAATGTACCATTGATTACATACAACAGGTCATCAACCCACAACGACAACGAGGATACACGTTGGATTATAGATAATTTCCAACAAAACATTCTAGTAAAGTAAAGTTTTTCTCACACAACAAATAACAAAGCGATGAAATGAACTTCAGCTCAACCACTCATCGGCGTTGGAAACGCTTGCTTTGAACCAGAAGTGATTCTCTGGGAAGGGCCAGCTACTGTCAATCTCGAGACCAACGTAGGACTGATCATCCTGGCTGAAGCGGGCTATGTCAGGACCCATATTGTGATGGTAGGGAAGCATAGCAACGACCAAGGTATAGATACAATTTCTTCTCATAAATGGTAGTAACATTGTGTCAACAGCAGCTAGACTGCCTATCACCATCATTGGATAGTTTTGTCTAAGGAAGAGCGAGTTTCCTCCAAGACTTTCAATACTGAACCAGGGAGAAGGTGTTGGTGCTAGTACACTAGTATCCATCCTGAATACCCTACAACGGATGTTGGAATATGTCTGGAGAGTGCGACCATGCGAGACAACACCTGCTTCCTTAGTAACATCAGCAGTGCCTTGTATACAGACAAGAAGAGGTGATCCACCGGAATAAGTTGCCAGGCGCCACTGATTATATGGGTCTTGCTCGTCCTCATGCTCGTGATCATCACCATCGTCATCTCCCCCTTGGTTATAAAATTTTCAAGTATAGGTGGTGGAATGTTCACAGGACCCTGGAAACACAAGAAGGTTAATTAGCAAAGGGAAACTAGCTAACCTGCATGCATGTGGATGAAACAATTATAATTACGGAGGAACACAAACGTACCGAAAGCATGATGATTCCAGGCAAAAATAGTGCCACGAGTGGTGGCAGCAAACACAAGACCCTCGTATTGAATTGCATTACAGTACTCACCCGTGTACCAAAATTGATTTTTGAGCAATATCCATCGAGGCGTGGAAGTAAGGAAGGCAACAAGCTTGTCGAAGATAGCAACAACTTCATAGTTCGTGTAATCCCAAGAGCGGTTGGGAACTCGACAAATTGATGTCTTCCGTAGACGACAGTCAGCATGATCGTATTTGAACTCACGTAGATCATCTGTGTGCTCAACCTCTGGGCAGTCTGAGATTTTTGGAAGTGGAACCCGGTGATGAGTGTACACATTCACAAGTTCCCACTCGTAGTTTTTCCCAATATAAACAACCCAATATGCATTTGCGCCTGCCCAAGCCTTACCCTCAAGCGATGGCATCTTAACATCACACGTATCATTCAAGCGTCATCAACTTGCACAAGGCGAGGCTTCCGTCGTCCCCGCGCCAGTCAGCAGGATCACAACAAAGAAGATAGGGGGGATCAAACCGCTCCTGGACCCTTGGGTTCCTTGTAATGATGTTATTAGTTGAGTCGAGAATGGTCTTGAATGAACCTACCATGCTAGCCAAGGTGATGGTGTTTCACCGATCAATGAGTTCCTCCACCACGTCACCTTTTAGATCGGGGCAGAATAATGGGGTCGTTTTTGGCCTGTTCCCTCCATGGAGAAGATGATCGAACAATGACAGAAGGCAGGGTGAAGGCAAACAGAGGGAGGAAGAGTGTGCGACAGCAGTTCCAAATCGAGAGGGAAAGGTGAAGAGGCGGTGGACGGTTGCCATGGCACAAGAAGAGGCTAGTGGGGAGTGAATCGTTGCCACAGAGGTCACACACTGACGACAAGGCCGAGTGAACCACATGCCGTATATCGCACACACCTTGATCTGGCTGACCGCTTCTTTTATGTTGCCTAATCACAAAAAGTTCATCTGAGTGAACCATATGTTGTACATTGCACACACCTTCATCTGGCTGCCCGTTTCTTTTGTATTGCCTAATCACAAACAGTTCATCCGAGTGAACCGTATGATGTAAATCGCACACACCTTCATCTTGCTGACCGTTTCTTTTTTTCCTCCTCATCGCAAATAGTTAATTGACCTGAACCGTATGCCCTGGATCGCACACGCAACTAAACTCCGAACCGTGTTTGATGCATACGTCATCGCAAACATTTTCACCTTTTTGACGAGTTTTTTACACCACCGTTTGCAATTATTGCATCGCACATAGTTTCATCGAAGGGTCTCTGATCGTAGTGTCGCGTTAGCAGCATCCTGCAGTAGTGACATTTACTCATTTCAATGGCATAATTAACTAGCAAGCAATAATAATGAATCTCTGATGACAACACTTTTCCAAAACAATCATGATATGATATGACAACATGGTATCTCGCTAGCCCTTTCTGAGACCGCAAAACATAAATGCAGAGCACCCTTGAAGATCAAGGGCTGACTAGACATTATAATTCATGGCAAAAGGGATCCAGTCACACTCATACTCAATATCAATTAATAGCAAAGCATACAAATGACAGTGGTGCTCTCTAACTGTTGCTTTTTATAAGAGGATGATGACCCAACAATAAAAGTAAATAGATAGGCCCTTCGCAAAGGGAAGCAAGGATTTGCAAAGGTGCCAGAGCTCAAGCTTTAAAACAGATATGAAAATAGTTTTGAGTGGTATGCTTTCATCATCAACATAACAACCAAGAGATCTCGGTATCTTCCATGCTAGATAGATCATAGGCGGTTCCCAACTAGAATGGTAAAGTTTTTACCCCTCCCCGTCCACCAACAAGCACACTCCATAGTTGATCTGAATCCACAGGTACCGTCCATACCAAGAATAGTCCTGGGGGAGTTTTGTTTGAACTTATATTTTGATTTGATTTAGAGCAAGGAACTGGGCATCCCGAATACCAGCCACTTTCTCGTGAATGACAGGTGAATAAACACTCATCGTGAGAATAACCCACCTAGCATGGAAGATACTGACAGCCCCCAGTCACTACATGAGCGATTCGGGCATACAAAACAGAATATTATTTGAAGGTTTAGAGTTTGGCACATGAAAATTTACTTGGAACGGCAGGTAGATATCGCATATAGGTAGGTATGGTGGACTCATATGGAACAACTTTGGGTTTATGGAAGTGGGTGCACAAGCAGTATTCCCGCTTAGTACAAGTGAAGGCTAGCAAAAGATTGAGGAGCAACCAACTAGAGAGCGACAATGGTCATAAACATGCATTGAGATTAACCAACATTGAGTGCAAGCATGACTAGGATATAAATCACCATGAACATAAATATCGTGGAGGATATGTTGTTTTTGTTTCAACTACATGCGTGAACATGTGTCAAGTCAAGCCACTCGAATCATTGACAGGAGGATACCATCCTATCATACTACATCACAACCATTTTAACAGCATGTTGGCATGCAAGGTAAATCACTATCAACTCCTAGCTAATTAAGCATGGCATGAGTAACTATAATCTCTAATTGTCATTGCAAACATGTTTCATTCATAATGGGCTGAATCAAGAATGACGAACTAATCATATTTACAAAAACAAAATAGGTTGAGTTCGTACCAGCTTTTCTCCATCTCAATCATTTCATTAGATATCATCATTATTGCCTTTCACTTGCACAACCGAATGGTGTGGATACTAATAACAGTGCACGTGCATTGGACTAAGCTGGAATATTGTCGGGGTAATCTCGCGACATATGCCAGGGGGTGGCTAATCATGGATGGGGACAGGAGTACGTCGTCGGGTGCTGGAAGTGGGAGTGGGCGAGATATCCAACGCCTAAGAGTCTTAACCCGTGTTTGGGGCTCTCCGTGGAGATAGCACCCCTAGTGCTGCTCTATGAGGTCTCCGCATGATGACTAAGATCACAAGGTAGCTACAAATGCTCCTGGAGCTGTATCATTAGAGGAAGAAGAAGGGCAGGGCTAGCTCCTTTGCTTCTCCTAGCTATGCGTGTGTGGAATGGTGTGGGTGTTGAACCCTTTGCATGGGTGAGCCTGGGGGTTTATATAGGCCTACCCCCAGGGGTACAATGGTAACTCATCCGGGTGTAGGACCCGGACGTTAGTGTCTTGGGGAGCCTTGTTCTTCGCCGGCTGTTGGGGCCCGCCTCCTGGTGGGTGCTCACTGTAGCCATGCGCGGACTCTGAGAGGGGGGCTGCTGGAGGCCGGCTAGGCCTTGCGGCTGTCTTTTGGGGTCACACCGCCTACTGGTCGCTCGCGGACAAGTAGGGCCCACTGCTTACGGGCCGTACCGACTGCCCGTCGTGGGAGCATGGGCCTTGCCGACGTAGGCCGTGTCATGAGTCGTGCGGCTACGGTGCTGCGTCGGGCATGCGGGTGACTGCTGGGTCGGCTCGCATTGTAGCCACGCTCATCCGTAGTCCAGGGGAGGGGTGGTCCTGTAGTTACGCCCTGTCTCGTCGTATTGAATGGGTGCAAACTCTAAGGGGAGGAAGGGCCGCTTGCTAGGTGCCGGCCCCTTGAGGCCGCCCTCTGAGTGTACACCGTCTTCTAGGAACCAGCCTCCTGGACCAGCCAGCCCAAGGAACCGGCCGTGCATCCGGAAGGAGCGAGGGGTTTGCTGGCCCTGATGTCTTGAAATGTTATGGGGTGCTGATGAGGCTACCCATGTTCAATCCCTTTGACTATAGTCCCGGAAGCTAGTGGGGCGCTGCGGCTTAAGCCGAGGGGCCTCATCAACTTCCTACTCCGAATGGTCTTGTATTCTTGCTTTGTCTGGCTTTGGGTGATGACGTCTGTCAAGAGCCGGTTGTGCCTGGGCCAGCCGCCTGATGGATTCGAAACGCCATGGGGGCGCCGGGTGGCGCGCCTGCCTCCCTATGCTCGTGAGCCATGTGCCGCTAGTAGACTAGGCCGACCTGCTAGCCCACGCGTGCAACAGGACGTCGCCGCAGGGCCAGGGCCACCACTATAGGGCCTCGGCGCGCGTGCAGATCCGCTACGGTAGAGGTGGACGGTTGCCCTCCCCACGCGCAATGATTATGCGCCTTGAAGGCGCGGAAAATGCAGGGTCGTGCGGGGCGTGGGCACAGTTAATCCCCACGCCCCCACGACTTGTCTCTTCGGCTCTGCCTTCGTCGGCATATAAATAGGAGGGGGAGGGCGCGGCTGAACACACGCGCCCCCTTGCTCTTCATCTTCTTCTCTTCCTCCTTGCCTTCTCGCCTTTGTGCTGCTGCTGCGCTGCTCTATTGCAGAAGCGCTTGCCGCAGCCCGCCGTCGGCTGACCTCATCACGCCACCGCGGCTTCGCCATCATCCGTCTTCACCGCGCCATCGCCAAGTCGCCGCGGACAATGTCGTGAGGTGAGTGGGACAGCTCCAACATTCACAGCGAACACCTCGAGTTCCTCTGCTCGACGCGACAGATATCCAGCGTGGCGTGCTTGGGGACGCGCCTCCCGAACGAGCAGGAGATCTCGCCGGCGCCACTAGCCGGCGAGTTCATCATCTTCCAAAGCCACTTCCTCCGTGTCTTCTTCTTGCCGGTGAGCGCCTTCCTTCGAGAGTCCCTTGAGTTCCTCGAGTTCTACCGTCTGCAGCCGCACCACCTCACGCCCAACAAGGTGGTGCTGCTGTCCGCCTTCATCACCTTCTGCGAGGGCTACCTCGGCGTCCTGCCCACACTTGAGCTGTGAGGCAAGTTTTTCAATCTCAAGCTCGGCACCGCGGCCAAGGGCGAGTCGGTCGAGTGCGGTGCATGCATCGTCATGCGGCGCTCCGGCAGCGTGGTCCGGTTCCCGGCCGTAGTCTTGCACGAGTTGGTGAAGTTATGGCAGAAGTCATACTTCTATGTCCACAACGTCGACCCGACCCGCGACTACGTCAACTTGCTGGCCTTCGCGGCCGATGTCATGGTTCTAAGTCTAACAGTAGAATGGGGGGTAGGAATTTAGAGGCAAGATCCTAGCTATGGAGGAGTTGTACATGCAAGTTTTACGAGTTCAGGCCCTTCTCAGAGGAAGTAATAGCCCTACGTCTTGGAGCCCGGAGGCGGTCAACTGGATTATGAGCGTGTGAGTTATAGGGGGTGCGCCCCCTTGTCCCAGAGGAGGGGGTGGCTTATATAGAGTGCACCAGGACCCCAGCTCCCCTCCGTTACATAGTATTTAATGTACATAAAGAGGTGGCGTTACAGGTGACGCCTGTATTGAAGTGCTACAAATGATCATTAAATATATGAGTAAATACCCAACCGTTGTTGCGTAGAGTGGCTTTAGGTCTTATATGTCGAGTGGTTTCATGGTCGAGTGACCTGGATAAAGAGAGGTCTCCGAGTGAATGGTAGGTCGAGTGGACTTCACTCGACACCTTTGTTGGATCCCTTCTTCTGATTCTTGAACTTCTTTGTTCTTAGGACAAGGACCTTAGGTAGGACGTATAGGTCAGGCCTATTACCCTACCCCAGGTTCGTGTGCTCATCATTAGCCCCCGAATGGATCGAGGTTTGAGTGAAAAAGAAGGATGGAGGTGACCTTGCTTCTGCTCTGGCTTTGCCTTGTCTTCATCTCCCGGTGGAGGCCAGTTGTTAGAACTTTAGCTTCGTTTTAGTCACCTTGATCGATTCAGAAATTGCCGACTGGCATATACAATGACATCCATCGAGTGGCATCTTTGACATGAAATCTTTGGCGTGATCGGTTGTAGAGGATCCCGGATTTCACGGGATTCGAAATTTTGGTGGAAGCGCGCCGGGCGGAGCGCTCCATGGTAAGTGGAGTAGATAAATAGGACGTTTTGATTTCCATGCCACCTTTTTCGCCACGTATCCCGTGTGCGACTGTTGGGGGGATTTGACAGGATCGCTCGGGCCCACGCGTCAGCCACTTGGAAGCAGGCCTTTAAAACCGGTGAGGCCGAGGCATTTGCACCGTGTGCGTCCATTTCCCTTCTTCTTCCCCTCCCATCTCCACTCCGTCCAGCCCAACCACTCTCGACGCTGCAGCTCTGCCGCTATGGGGAAGGACAAAACGGCGGCACTAGAGCGTGCGAAGAAGGCGACAGGGGCGGCGAAGAACAAGATGATGAATCGGGGGTCTTCATCGCACTTGGGGTTGCCGTCGGGTTGGATCCAAGGAGACTGGATCCGATCTTCGCTTCGACAGGAGGACTTGGCTGATATGGCCGGGTTAGGGCTGATCGTCCATAAGTCTGCGCGTCAGCCAAGGGGGGAAATAGAGCCGCAGCCACGAACGGGTGAGTGTGTTCTGCTTGCAACTCATGTCGACCGCGGCTTCTCGCTTCCACCACACCCCTTCTTTCGAGGTTTCCTGAATTTCTTTGGTGCCCAACTCCACCATTTTACTCCCAATACCAGCACATATCTTGCTGCATTCGTCTCCATGTGTGAGAATTTCTTGGGGTGCCGACCGCATTGGGGTCTTTTCAAGCACATTTTTACCATCCGATCCCAAACTGTGAAGAAAGCGAACTTGAATGATGAGAAGACCCACGTTATCCAGATGTGTGGGGGTCTGGGCATTCAGAAGAGGAAGAGGAGTTCTTTTCCCTCGATGACTCTTCTAGAGTCGGTCAGGGGCTGACAGTCAACCTGGTTCTACTACCAGGATATCGCGACCCCAGGCCAGTCGACCGGGCTCCCCCCTTTCTCTTTTGACCGCGTTCAAACTCCATCTTCATTGAAAGTGACCACTGTGGAGAAGGCGGAGACAGGCATGCTAGTCGAGAAAGTAGTCCAACTGATCAACCAAGGTGTCACCGGTATGGACCTGCTCGAGGTGTTCCTCAGTCGGTGGATCCAACCTCTCCAAGCTCGTGACCACTCCATTTGGATGTACTCCGGGGCTGGCAATACTGCTCGGGTTCATCCGGAGGAGGTGGAGGCCAAAACAGTGGCCGAGTGGTTGATGGGTATCACCGGAAACAAGGACAACCCCAGGGGTGCTAGGAGAGTCGACCCTTTCAGCAACAGCAACCTGCCAGACAGGGTCTGGTCATCATAACTGAGTTTTTGAATGTATTTTCCGACTGACTATTGATCCGACTGACTTATGATCGGTCCCTTGTTTTGCAGATCTACACGGAGATGTATTCAATGCCCAATGGTGAACAAGCTCTGGAGCACGACCAAGAGGGTGAGGACAGTGCCGAGGAGAGAGGCGAGTGGGAGTTCCCTGCTGACGATGATGAAGATGAGAGCGACGAGTCGGACGATGAGGAAGTGGCCGACTCAGCGCCTCGTTCTGAGCAAGCGTGGCAAAACTGTGGCGTCGAATGATCCATCTCACAAGCGCGCCCCGTCCTCGACTCCAGAATTGACTGAGAAGGTCACCAAGCAGCCCAAAATTAATCCTTCAAAGGCTCGGAAGACCTTGCCTAGAATCAAGATGGACGTTGTCGGCGTTCTGGGAATGGGGGTTCCCAGACTTGCCTGCCTGCGGCCTGTGGCGTGGCTCAAAGGGGGGCCCAGCGCGGCCCATCTTCACCAACACAAACCCAAGACTCTCGCGAGGGGCCAAGCCTCGCGGGGCGGACGACGCGGAGCTTCCTCAGGCGCGGCCTCGTCAGGCTGGCTCACGAGGAGGCGGAGAGATCAAGGCGAGGCACCTCACGAGGTGCCCGTGACGCAAGCCATGACGACCGGGGGCACCAGGCGGGTGCCAGCCCGTGCAGTGTCCTCCCTTCCTCTTTGGTGCAAAGGGGGCAAGCGCAACCGCGGAGTACCGAGGCATCAGGTAAAGGTTGCCATTTCGGTGAAACGAGACCAAGACCAGGAGGACTACGAGATGGAGGTCACCGTGGAGCACAAGACAGCGTCATCACCAGAGCTTTGCGCAGGCGAAGACCACTTTTGTTAGGATAGCTAGTACTAGTTGTCCCCCTTCAAATTAGCCCGCCATTGTCGGCTCCCTTCCCGCTCGATATTTGGGAAGAGGACCAGGGCCTCTATAAATAGGACCAGCCACCCACAGAGCAAAGGGGGCAGAAAGAGAGAAAGAGGGAGAGAGACGGAAAAGAGAGAGAGAGAGAGAGAGAGAGAGAGAGAGAGAGAGAGAGAGAGAAAGGTGACTGAGCTCCTCCCAGCAGTTCATCGCCCCAGCCAAGAACAGACCCTCGTGAGGCTGTTCTTCCTTGTATTGTTCATCATCATCAGCCCAAGAGGCAATCCACCATACCACACACTGGAGCAGGGTATTACACCACAACGGTGGCCCGAAACAGTATAAACCCTGCGTCTCTTGTGTTGTTCTTTCCATAGTTCAGATCCAAGCAAGGCGGAGGGGTGCAGGTAGGTAGGAGGTGAAATCTCCGTGCGCACCCCAGTGTTCGAACCTCAAGGGTCTGCCGGAACCCGAAATCCGACAGACGTCCCTATTGCCTCTGGGTAAACGTTCTTCTCGTATTTTCTTGTTCCGACCGTTTTCCTGTTCCGACCTGTTTTCTTGTTCTGACCGAGTGGATGATGAACTTGTACAACCCGACCTCTGCTGCGACTGATATGGATATCGACAAGACTCCAGCCGATGAGGAAGCTGATGACGTCGTCACCTCCAAAGCCAGTAAGTCTGCCTGATTCGAATTCATTAGGTCGACTGGTCGGTTTGTCAGTTATCCTTATGGCTTTCTCTGTTTATTGCAGTTCCACGAGACCCAGACCCTCAGGAGTTCGTTAACAAGGCCATTCAGGAGCTATAGGAGTCAAGAGTCATGAAAGGCGGCCGCCGCCTACCAGCAGTGGCTCCCCATCCAGGCGAGGATGGTGGGATGCGCGTCTGCATCGACATACTAGGGCTCAACCGAGTCGCCTCTCTGGAGCGCCTCTGGCCCTCGCGAGTGGGGCGCTGCGGAGGCCCACCCCACAGCTATGTTCGCATGCCTTACGGCCTGCCGAACGCGGCTGACACGTACCAGCGCCTCATGAGGGGCATCACGGAGGCACGAGAGGCAGGCCGTTCCGCAGCCCTGGCAGGGATGGAGATGGCCCGTGAGGAGCCGCCAGCGCCTCCGGAGCCTCCCGAGGACCCTGGGCCTGGGGGCTCGTGAGGATCGGCTCCCGCAGCCCACTGAGCCTGCTACATCAATGCTCCTTCATCCTCAACATCATCTGGTGACGTCTCTCGAGTTTTATTTCCAGCTGGGAGCGCCCCCCAGGGCTGCATTATTCCCAGGCCGCGTGGGTCCGTCCCTGCGGCGTGTATCCCTTTTTATTCCATGTTGTTGGCTTGCCTTGTTGGGGGCGCCCCTCGGGCTGCATGACCCCCCAAGTCGCTCGGGCCTGACCCAGTGAGGTCCGCATCCCCAGCATTTATTTGAACGAATCCACTCCTTCGCGACTAATGTGTTTTACCTAGTTGCCTACTCAGCTGACGCCAACTAACGGAGCTGCTCCCAAATGGCACGACGCTTGCGCATGGGTCCGTCCCTGCAACGCCGACAAACCTGGATGGCTGAGCTCTGGCCACGGCAGCCCCGCATAGCGTCACCTCGTCAAGCCTTCAGTGCCTCACTACCCCTCGGAAGCAACCAACGGCTGACTGTCAATTGTCATGGCAACCCCTTGTTTTTTCTATGATGGACCTGCAGGACCTCCTGAACGAGCTACATAAGGCGAGGCCCTTGCGGTGTCTCCTTCGCTCTCGCCCGTTAAAGGGGGGGTGCCTGAGCATCACGACTCAGGGCTCCTACTGGCTCTCCAGCCCTCACCCTCTGGCCTTGACCACGGCATCGCGACCTGGCGTACCAGCGACGGCTGAGACTCGCTCGAGGGCCGGGACCCGAGGACGTATAGCAGAAAGGGGAGCAAAGGCAAGAGGGGAGAGACACACGAGGACCTCGCCGAGCAACCTCGCGCGTGCCGATGCAAGGACCCGGCGACACACTAGAGAGCGGCCCCTGATCCTCGAGATAAGTCATCACCCGGAAGCACCAGCTGCCGTGGCACCATCCCCGCACCTAATGTTGTCTCGTGTTAGCGACGCCGCTCTCCTTTCTCAGCAAACGACGGCTGCTTGGGCGCCAAAGGGGACCTCCTGAGCATCGCGACTCAGGGGCTCTTATCAGACTCCGGGTCGCTCACCTCCTGGCCTTGACCACGACATCGCGACCTGGCATACCAGCGACGGCTGAAGCCGCCTTGGGACTGGAACCTGTCGGCACAAAGCACCAAGCCCTTGTGAGGCTCGAAAGGGAGGACTGAGCTAAGACGGAATGAGCAACTCGCGCAATTCTACGACAAGGGTTATATTAACAAAACAGGATCGCAGGCACCTTACAAGCCCCCACAGGGCGCGTTTTTGATTCCTCGCAGGGAACAGATCCTAAAGGGACACAAACTATGCGCGACCCTACAAAAGACGCCATCATCAACAGTGGGCCGTCAAGCACCGACGCCAACCCCATCCAGATCAGAGTCGGCGGCGGCCTGACGAGCCCGCCCTACTCCAGGAGCGGCGCCAGCTCGGGGGCTCGTAGCTGTCGTCGCTTGTCTCTGGAGTCGCGAAGAGCTCGCCGGAGTTGCTGGAGCCTCCGACGCCTCCACCGCCTGAGGAGCCACCAAGGGAGCGGTTGGCAGGCCCAGTCCTCGTCACGGCAGGGTCCTGGCCACCTTCCCCGGGGCAGCACTCCAGTCGGCGCCCGCTCACATCGAAGACCTTGAAGAGCATCACCGAAGCACCGTCATAATCCAAGTGGACCGCGAAGACGCCCATTTCCCTGCAAACCCGGGCGATCTCTCTCCAGCCCCGAGTCATGAAGACCTCACCCGGGGCAACGACCGTGACCTCTTCCTCGGTTGCGAGGGTGCTGCAGCCGGCATGCTGCAGCCAGAGCTCCAGGGGCTCCCCCTGCGGGATGATGGTGGCGAAGAAGGGAGGAAGGCGGATCCAAGACTGAAGAGGGATGGCGACGTGGAGCACGAACTCTTGGGAGGAGCCCTCAGTGTGGACCCCAGGGGGGACGACCCACACCTTCGTGACCCATCGGCGCCGACGGCGGTGACGCCCACGGCGGTCAGCATCAGCCCCTTCGGGGCCCTCGACGTGGGCGTACAATGGCAATGGGAACCCCGGCGGCACCCGCTCGCACCAAGGCCTCGACACCACCTGAAGGGCCCCTTCGTCCGGGCCACGGGGGACGAGCCGTTTCTTCGGCGGGAGTGGGTCTGGTCCCTCTCGGGGAGCCTTCCCTTCTCTGCCGTCGAGAACCGGCGGATCGGAGCCATCGCAGCAAGACGGAGCAAGGATCGGGAAGGAGGAGAAGCAAGGGGAGATGGACTGGAAGGGTGCGCGCAGTTCCATACTTATGGCCGGCGAAGGCCAACTGCCGACCTCCATGATTGCAGGTAATCATGACCCACTTTGCATGCAGGGACTTGTCCAATCCGTGTAGTTGCCGAGGCGCCATGGGGAAGTGGAGGCGCCCACATCCAACCAACCGCCACACGACGCCCAAGGCCGCAGGCTGTTAGGGACCGCAGTGCTTCGTCCTTGCCCTTCCGCCCCCCTGCACGGCCAAGTCCGGGCGCGCCTTGGGCCCGGGGGCTACTGTCGGCATTCTGGGAACGGAGGTCCCCAGACTTGCCTACCTGCGGCCTGCGACGTGGCTCAAAGGGGGGCCCAGCGCGGCCCATCTTCACCGACACAAACCCAAGACCCTCGCGAGGGGACAAGCCTCGCGGGGCGGACGACCCAGAGCTTCCTCAGGCGCGACCTCGTCAGGCTGGCTCACGAGGAGGCGGAGAGATCAAGGCGGGGTACCTCACGAGGTGCCCGTGACGCAAGCCATGACGACCGGGGGCGCCAGGCAGGTGCCAGCCTGCGCAGTGTCCTCCCTTCCTCTTTGGTGCAAAGGGGGCAAGCGCAGCCGCGGAGTACCGAGGCATCAGGCAAAGGTTGCCATTTCAGCGCAATGAGACCAAGACCAGGAGGACTACGAGATGGAGGTCACCGTGGATCCCAAGACGGCGTCATCACCAGAGCTTTGCGCAGGCGAAGACCACTTTTGTCAGGATAGCTAGTACTAGCTGTCCCCCTTCAAATTAGCCCGCCATTGTTGGCTCCCTTCCCGCTCGATATTTGGGAAGAGGACCAGGGCCTCTATAAATAGGACCAGCCACCCACAGAGCAAAGGGGGCAGAAAGAGAGAGAGAGGGAGAGAGACGGAAAAGAGAGAGAGAGAGAGAGAGAGAGAGAGAGAGAGAAAGGTGACTGAGCTCCTCCTAGCAGTTCATCGCCCCAGCCAAGAACAGACCCTCGCGAGGCTGTTCTTCCTTGTATTGTTCATCATCATCAGCCCAAGAGGCAATCCACCATAGTACACACTGGAGTAGGGTATTACACCACAACGGTGGCCCGAACCAGTATAAACCCTGCGCCTCTTGTGTTGTTCTTTCCATAGTTTAGATCCAAGCAAGGCGGAGGGATGCAGGTAGGTAGGAGGCGAAATCTCCGCGCGCACCCCAGCGTTCGAACCTCAAGGGTCTGCCGGAACCCGAAATCCGATAGACGTCCCTGTTGCCTCTGGGTAAATGTTCTTCTCGTATTTTCTTGTTTCGACCGTTTTCCTGTTCCGACCTGTTTTCTTGTTCTGACCGAGTGGATGATGAACTTGTACAACCTGACCTCTGCTGCGACTGATATGGATATCGACAAGACTCCAGCCGATGAGGAAGATGACGATGCCGTCACCTCCAAAGCCAGTAAGTCTGCCTGATTCGAATTCATTAGGTCGACTGGTCGGTTTGTCAGTTATCCTTATGGCTTTCTCTGTTTATTGCAGTTCCACGAGACGTTGTTGTGCTCCCGGACGATGAAGAAGAAGTACCGCTGAGAGGGAGGAGGAGGAAGGACAAGGAACTGGGCGGGAAGGCGCCTGAAGTCTAGGTTCTTCGGTTGACTGTGACGCCTGGGACGACGGTTGAGCGCTCGACAGATCCGGCTCGAACCAACATCACCTTCGTTGTTCCGCTGTCGACTGATTGCCCCTCAGGATCAGCTGTTTGGACTTCTGCTGCGCCGATACAACTCTTTGCTTCAGATTCAGCGGCTGCTTCAATTGCTCTACCTTCATCACTTTTTACTGCATATCAAACTCCGGATGATCCACCGGCTGTTGCCAAGGAAGCTCTTCTTCAGTTGAATCTTGTGATGGGGCAAATGAAAGTGGTGCATGAGGCTAGTCAGGTAGCCTTCAACGCCGGAGCTGCTCTGCAAACCAATGTCCAGGTTAGTTGATTTTTCGATCGACCGTATTTCTTGTCTGATCACCCACTGGGGTGTGACTGTTTTGAAATTGTATGTCTCTTTGTGTCGATTCAAGCTGAGTCTTTGCACTAGTGGGGGCACGCTGAGTGCACCCACTGGGTGTAGTCCCCAAGACCATAGTTGACTGCGGGCAGTCGACTTTGGTCTGAGAATAGGAACTTTCTGGGCAGGCCACGCCGAGTGGAACCAAAACCAGTGGGGGCACGCTAAGTGCACCCACTGGGTGTAGTCCCCGAGACCATAGTTAGCTGCGGGCAGTCGACTGTGGTCTGAGAATCTAAACTTCTCTCTCTTCCTTTTTTTACAACATCAGTGGGGGCACACTAAGTGCACCCACTGGGAGTAGTCCCCGAGACTGCCATTGAATGTTTGATTCGGTGGTAGTCTTAGAGTGGCTATCATTGTGATGTCTTTTTATCTTTGTCGACTGATATGGCTTTAACTGCAGAAATCTTGTGATCTTGGTGCTCATCTTTCTGCAATGAACAAACAGCAAATCAGCCTCAACCTTGATCTGGAATTGGCCAAGAAGAATCTCAAGACCGCTCGTGACGAAGTAGCTGCCATGGGAGGTAACCAATCGCTAGTTGTATATCCCACTTCTGCCACTTTACCTTTCTATTTTTGAACCGAGTGACTCCACTCGAGCAGATGTATGTAGATAAAACCACCAACTCCAAGCCCGTCTGAAGAATGTTATTTCTTTAGAGAAAATGAAGTAGGCTTTGGAGAAGAAGGATCTGGATCTCGCTGCAGCACAGAAGGAGGCGCGTGATAAAACAGAACTTGCTGACAAGAAGCTTACTTCAGTCAGCAAGTTAGAAGAAGAGAACTCCAAGCTGAAGACTACTGTTTCTGACGCCAATCGTGAGGTCGAGCAACTAAACAAGGACAAGGAGAAACTGACCGACGAGCTTGGGAGTCTCAAGGCCAAGAATGGCGAGTTGGAGTCTTATCTGGGCCAGCTTGCTGCAAAGCTGGTTTTGAAACTTGAAGGTACCGGTTAACCTGTCTTATTTCTGTCGACCGCTAAGTATAATTATACCGTCGACTCACCGTTCACTCGACTATGCAGAATTTTGCCAAGACTTTGAAGCAGAAACTGGGCGGGTCGAGACGGGTCTTGATCCCATAAACTGTCCAGTCAAAGATGATGTTGCGATGAATGTGCTACAGTTGGAATCTCGTATGGACAGTGCGGTTGCTTATCTTGCCCGCCTGAAAGCTGCGACGACTCGGGTTGATGACGAACTCTGGCCTCAGGCGGAACTGTCTCAAGATCTCGAGTCCCTGATGGCTCGACTGAATCAAATCCCCAAGCGAGTGCAAGAATGGAAGAATTCATCCGCTCACTGTGGTGTTGATGTTGCATTGTCTTTGGTCCGAGTGCACTGCAAGGACGTCAAAGAAGACAAGCTGGCGGAACTCAAGGTTGCTAACACGAAGAGGCACACTTTCCAGTCTTTCATGGACACCTTCCTTGATGCCGCCACTCGCATTGCAGACAGCATTGACCTTGACAGTTTCTGCGACCCAGCCAGTCCTTCACCCGATGCGTGACCGAGAAAACATTATGCCTCACCTTTATTTGCCTCGGAATGCCGAGTGATTGTGTAACCATTAAACTTCTTCGGGCTTGATGCTCGAATACTTTTGATCCATCGTCCGGTACTTTAGGATTTATCTGAACTTGGTTTCTTTCCGAATATGCTTGCGTCTGCCTTCGAGTGGACTTTGTTCTTCACTCAGAATAATCTTTGTGCTTGAGATGCAGCTCCGAGGTGGTGACTCCAGTTGACCTGCAGTTCATCGTCCTTGTGGATAGGGACGGAGCACGCATTGCATTCGACCTGCACCCCGTTGTCCTTGCAGATAGGGATGGAGCGCACGTTGTATTTGTGGCGTAGCTCCGAAGGAGAAGGTTGCAGTTGAACTGCACCTCGTCATCCTTGCGGATAGGGATGGAGCGCACATTGTACTTGTGGCGTAGCTCCGAAGGAGAAGGTTGCAGTTGACCTGCACCACGTCGTCCTTGCGGATAGGGATGGAGCGCACATTGCAGTCAACCTACACCCCGTCGTCCTTGCGGATAGGGATGGAGCGCAAGTTGTATTTGTGGCGTAGCTCCGTAGGAGAAGGTTGCAGTCGACCTGCACCTCGTCGGCCTTGCGGATAGGGATGGAGCGCACATTGTACTTGTGGCGTAGCTCC
>NC_041386.1:158423876-158488272 GCF_002162155.2 Triticum dicoccoides | reverse complement strand
CGAGTGGGAGGTTTTCTCTCCACCCGGTAGGATTTTTCAAACTTAGGCGAGTACTGGACTGGAGCTAAGCCCCCGAGTGGGAGGGTTGCTCTCCACTCGGTAGGATTTTTCAAACTTAGGCGAGTACTGGACTACAGCTAAGCCCCCCAGTGGGAGGGTTGCTCTCCACTCGGTAGGATTTTTCAAACTTAGGCGAGTACTGGACTGCAGCTAAGCCCCGAGTGGGAGGGTTGCTCTCCACTCGGTAGGATTTTTCAAACTTAGGCAAGTATTGGACTGCAGCTAAGCCCCCGAGTGGGAGGGTTGCTCTCCACTCGGTAGGATTTTTCAAACTTAGGCGAAACAGATTCACAGCTAAGCCTCCGAGTGAGAGGCTTGCTCACCACCCGATAGTATTTTTTTGAACTCAGGCGAAACGGATTCGTAGCTAAGCCCCCGAGTAAGAGGCTTGCTCACCACTCGGTAGGATATTTCGGACTTGGGCGAAATGGATTCACAGCGAAGTCACCCACTGGGGGATTTCGAACAGAAACAAAAGCAACAACAATCGTTTAGAAGGATTATAAAGCTCTTGTCTTTGATAAATAAACTACAAAGGTATTTCTTATTACATCACATCCAAGTGAGTACTTAAGTATAAAAGGGGCGGAGAAGCTCCGCATTCCAAGATGGTGGCTCGTGTTTCTGATGCTCGACATTGTAAAGTTGGTATGCTCCATTGTGGAGAACTCTGGTGATAATGAAGGGGCCTTCCCAAGCAGGGGCGAGCTTGTGTGGCTTATGTTGATCCACTCGAAGAACCAAGTCTCCCTCTTGAAAGGCTCGACCCCTCACGTTTCTGGCGTGGCATCGACGCAAGTCTTGCTGATAAATGGTCGACCGGATCAAGGCCATCTCTCTTTCCTCCTTTAAGAGATCGATTGAATCCTGCCGGGCCTGTTCTGCTTCTTCTTCAGAGAAGAGCTCGACTCGGGGTGCGTTGTGGAGCAGGTCACTTGGCAGAACAGCTTTGGCTCCATAGACCAAAAAGAAAGGAGTTTGTCCAGTCGACCGATTGGGAGTTGTCCTCAAACCCCAAAGAACTGATGGAAGTTCATTGGCCCAAGCGCCTGCTGCGTGTTTGAGATCACGCATCAGCCGGGGTTTCAGTCCCTTGATAATTACGCCATTTTCTCTTTCTGCTTGTCCATTTGACTACGGGTGAGCGACTGAAGCATAGTCGACTCATGTGCCTTGAGAAGCGTAGAAAGCTCTAAACTCATCAGAATCGAAGTTCGACCCGTTGTCAGTGATGATGCTGTGTGGAACTCCATATCTGAATGTCAATTCTCTGATAAAACTAGCAGCGGTGCTGGCTTCAAGATTCTTGATAGGTTTAGGTTCAATCCATTTGGTAAACTTGTCGACTGCTACAAGCACATGAGTGAAGCCGCTCCTACCAGTTCTCAGTGGTCCAACCATATCCAATCCCCAAACAGCAAAGGGTCAGACGAGGGCAATGGTCTTCAGGGCTGACGCTGGCTTGTGAGACATGTCAGAGTAAAACTAGCAGCCTTCACATCTGTCGACTATATCTTTCGCCATTTCATTTGCACGCGGCCAATAAAACCCGGCTCGGTATGCTTTAGCCACAATGGCCTGAGAGGATGCATGGTGGCCACAGGTTCCTGAGTGGATGTCGTTGATGATCATTCGACCTTCTTCTGGCGTTATGCATTTCTGACAGACTCCAGTCACGCTTTCTCTAAACAGTTGTCCTCTTATCACAATAAAGGCCTAGGATCGACGGACGATCTGGCGAGCCTCTTCTTCGTCCTCTAGGAGTTCCTTCCTAAGGATGTACGCAATGTATGGCACCGTCCAGTCGAGAGTGATGACCAGAACCTCCATGATTAGGTCGACCACAACTGGGATCTCGACTTCAGTCAGATCTGCGGTGCTCTTAGGCTGCATGGGCTCTTCAGTGAAAGGATCTTTCTGAACTGACGGTGTGTGAATATGTTCCAAAAACACATTGATGGGAATGGATTCTCTCTTGGAACCTATCTTTGCCAAATCATCGGCTGCTTGATTTTTCAGTCGGGGTATATGATGGAGCTCTAACCCCTCAAACTTCTTTTCCAACTTCCTCACCGCATTGCAGTAACCAGTCATAGCTGGGCTTCTAATGTCCCATTCTTTCATCACTTGATTGACCACCAAATCTGAGTCGCCATAGACCATGAGGCGACGGACGCCGAGTGAAATGGCCATACGTAACCCATATAAGAGTGCTTCATATTCTGCTTCATTATTGGAAGAATCAAAGTGAATCTGGAGGACGTATCTGAGCTTGTCTCCTTGGGGGGATACCAGTACCACCCCAGCACCAGAACCATTCAGCATCTTGGAACCATCAAAGAACATGGTCCAGTGCTCCGAGTGAACTTGAGTCGGCAATTGTTGTTGGATCCACTCGGCGAGGAAATCTGCTATTGCTTGGGACTTGATAGCTTTCTTTGCCTCAAACTTGATATATAAGGGAAGGAGTTCAATCGCCCATTTTGCCACTCGACCAGTTGCATCTCTGTTGTGTAGAATCTCCGACAATGGAGCATCGCTGACGAATGTAACAGAGTGATCAGAGAAATAGTGTGCAACCTTCTTCGTGGTCATGTAAATCCGATAAACAAGCTTCTGATAGTGTGGATATCTCTGCTTTGACGGAGTCAGAACTTCAGAAACATAATAAACCAGGCGCTGAACTTTATAGGCTTTTCCCTCTTCTTCCCGCTCGACCGTAAGTACTGTACTGACGACTTGTCCAGTGGCTGCTATATAAAGCAGTAAAGGCTCTTTACTGATTGGAGCAGCAAGCACCAGCTGGGTGGAAAGCAGGGCTTTTAGCTCTGTAAATGTTGCATCAGCTTCAGGAGTCCACTCGAACTTATCTGACTTCTTCATCAGTCGGTAGAGAGGCAGTGCCTTCTCGCCGAGTCGAGAAATGAATCGACTTAGGGCGGACAAACAACCAGTAAGCTTCTGGACATCATGCACACGCACATGGCATTTCATTCAGAGTATGGCACCGACTTTCTCGGGGTTAGCGTCGATCCCTCGTTTGGAAACGAGAAAACCGAGTAATTTTCCTCCTAGAACTCCGAACGTGCACTTCGATGGATTAAGCTTGACATCATACCTTCTGAGGTTGGCAAATGTTTCAGCAAGGTCAGCCAATAGGTGAGAACCTTTACGTGACTTGATCACAGTGTCATCCATGTACGTTTCCACATTCCAACTGATTTGAGTGAGTAAACACTTCTGAATCATCCGCATGAATGTGGCTCCAGCATTCTTCAGGCTGAATGGCATAGTGACATAACAGAAGCACCCGAATGGGGTGATGAAAGCCATTTTAATCTCATCGGGTCCATATAGACGGATCTGATGATACCCGGAATAAGCGCCCAAAAAGGACAAACGCTCACACCCCGCAGTCGAATTGACTATTTGATCGATGCGAGGGAGAGGAAAATGATCCTTCGGGCAGGCCCGATTGATATGCTTTAAATCAATGCACATGCGAAGTGAGTCGTCCTTCTTAGGGACCATGACAACATTAGCTAACCACTCAGAGTGGTAAATCTCTCAAATAAACTCAGCTGCCAGGAGCCGAGCCACTTCTTCACCGATTGCTTTTCTCTTTTGTACGACGGACCGTCGGAGATGTTCTTTGACCGGTTTCACTTTTGGGTCGACTCGCAAACGATGCTCAGCCAGTCCCCTAGGAACACCTCGCATGTCAGAGGGTTTCCATGCAAAGATGTCCCAGTTCTCATGGAGGAACTGGGTGAGCGCTTGTTCCTATTTGGAATCGAGTGTTGTTGAAATGTGAGTCGGAGCAGCATTGGGATCAGTCGGGTGAATATGAATCGGTTTTGTTTCACCGGACGACTGAAATGCTGAATCCGTGGCAGGCTTCTTAGCTCGCAGCAAATCACTCGGATCTGCATTTTTCTGATATTCCTGCAATTCCACTACTGCCATCTGCGCATCGGCGATCTTCGAGCCCTTCTGGAAGCACTCTTCTGCCTTCTTTCTATTGCCAGTGATAGTGATCACACCCTTAGGACCATGCATCTTCATTTTGAGGTACACATAGCATGGTCGAGCCATAAAACATGCATAAGCTGCCCTGCCCAGAATAGCATGATAAGCACTCTGGAAATCCACAACTTCAAATGTCAACTTTTCTTTGCGGTAATTCTTGGAATCACCGAAAACCACATCAAGAGCAATCTGGCCGAGTGATTCAGCCTTCTTGCCTGGAATGACTCCATGGAAACTCATATTGCTTTCACTGAGTCTGGACATCGGAATGCCCATTCCTTTCAATGTCTCCGCATACAGTATATTCAGGCCACTGCCACCATCCATCAGAATCTTAGTCAATCGGGTGCCTTCGACCACTGGGTCAACCACCAACGCTTGCCTCCCAGGGGTGGCTATGTGCGCTAGGTGATCGGACTGGTCGAATGTAATGGCAGTCTAAGACCACTTCGAATAACTAGGTGTCACCGGGGCGACCATGTTTACTTCTCTGTTGATGACTTTCAGTCAACTCTTACTTTCAACGTCAACGAAAATCATCAGAGTAGAATTGACGTGGGGGTAACCATCATCATCCTCCTCCTCATCCTCAACCTTGTCTGCTTCTTTCTCCTTTTCCTTGGGCTGTTTCTCTCAGAATTGCTGGATTAGGAGTCGACACTGTCGAGTGGTATGCTTTGGGTAAATGAAATTACCCTCTTCATCCTTCTTGGTATGAATGTGGCATGGTAAATCTAGCACATCATTTCCATCTTGATCTTTTACTTTCTTGGGGTTCCACGGTCCTTTGGATTTCCCCTTGAACTTCCCTTGAGTTACGGCCAAGGCTTCTCCAGGAGCAGCTGGCTCGGCTTTGCGCTTCTGCTTCCGACTGTAGTTCCCTCCTCTGGTTTCATGGGCGACTGTTTTGTGCTTGCCACTCCGGAGTCGGTCTTCTTCTTCACCATTGGCGTACTTGGTGGCAATCTCCATCATCCGAGTCAGAGTCATATCTCCTGTCCAACCGAATCTCAGATTCAACTCCCGATGCTTAACGCCTTCTTTGAAGGCACAAATTGCTTGGTGATCTGACACATTCTCCATTGTGTGGTGCAACGTGATCCATCTCTGGATATAATCCCTCAAAGTTTCATTTGGTTTTTGAACGCAACACTGTAATTCTGTCAACCCTTCTGGCCGCTTGCATGTACCTTCAAACGTTCTGGCAAATACTCGAGCAAGATCTTCCCAAGTATAAATGCTACCAGGAGCTAACTGATTCAGCCATGCCCTGGCCAAGCCCTCTAGCATCAAAGGAAGGTGCTTCATGGCCACTTCATCGTTGCCGCCACCGATCTGTACAGCCACTCGGTAATCTTCAAGCCAAGTGTCAGGCTTGGACTCACCAGTGAACTTACTGACTCCAATCGCCAACCTGAAGTTGGGAGGACTACAACCATGATGGCTCTGCTGAAGCACTCTGGGCCTGAGACGTGCACTCTGGTGCTGGTTGGAAAATCTATGCCGGGGCCTTCTCTATGCGCTCTGTTTCTATCGACCAGACCCTGAACGAGAATAGATCTCGCATCAAAGCCCGGTTCCCTGGGGTCGACTAGAATCCTTCGCCCACCACTGTGAGGGTGTCTGTCATCCAGCTGCCGAGGCACGTATGATCCACTCCTTGGGGGTGGCGTGGGCACTCGATGACGATCATCATGATCGAGTCAATGATCATATTGCTCACGGTTTCTGTACTGATCTCGTCGGTCTCCATGTCCTTCACACCTCGGGGGGCGATCTTGGGCTGTGAACCGACTGGACTGTGTCTGCAACAACGGATCTGCTATGAATCCTATTCCGCGACTGAGATAAAATTGTATTCTGCTCTCCCGCGGCTCGGAGCAAGGCTCAGATCTGCACCAAACCTCGACCAGCTTCTAACTCGGAAGGTTGGATTGACTCCGCTATTCGGGCCGCAGCTGCGAGATTCTGGATTGGAGTTCGGTATACCTGAGTCGGAGGTGGAAAAAGTTGACGTCGACTAGATTCGGGAGCACGCTACCGAGCACGCTCGTCGAGTGCATGCTGGAGGTTCTCCAGTCGAGTGCGCTCAGCCAAGTTAGCCAGGCGCGCCTCCTCTAAGGCCTGGGCCTCAGGGGTTTCTCCAACGATGGGAGTGTGAAGTGCATCCATGTTCCGGCGGCGAAGTTCCTCCCTCCTCTGCGAAGAGAGGGGTTCGGGTCGGTACTCTTCGTGGACACGCGACGGATCACCGCCACCATCGCCTCCGTCTTCGCGGGTGAAGCCAGGAGGACTACGTGGTCAATTGACCATCAAAACTTCCGCCGCGGGGTCGCTGCTGTCGCACTCAGATGCAGTCTCTACGGAGTCAGTCAAACAGGCCGTAGAGAGTTTCGTCGGGCTCGATTGCCGTGACCTGGGGGGTGGCCGATTGGCGAGCCACCGCATGCCTCACCCACCGCTGAAGCCTCGACCGACCGGAACGTTTGCTCTGGCGGGCTGCAGGAAGGGAGGTCGGCACGGGAGCCGCCGATACTGAGTCGACGGCTGCCGTAGGAGGACGCCACGGACGCACGCGCGAAAGTGCGTTGCTTCGCGGACGGGGAGCACCTCGACGTCGAGTGGCGCTTCCTGGAGCCAAGCGGAGTCGTCGACGGTGAATACGAGTGCACCGAGACGGATCTCGTGGCCCTTGGCCAAACCTCCGCCTGAAACCATATTGACGAGGATTGGAAAAAAATCACAACTTCTCCAACAAATTGCTAAGACACCTGCCCCACGGTGGGCGCCAACTGTCGTGATTCTAAGTCTGACAGTAGAATGGGGGGTAGGAATGTAGAGGCAAGATCCTAGCTTTGGAGGAGTTGTACACGCAAGTTTTACGAGTTCAGGCCCTTCTCAAAGGAAGTAATGGCCCTACGTCTCGGAGCCCGGATGCGGTCGACTAGATTATGAGCGTGTGAGTTACAGGGGGTGTGCCCCCTTGTCTGAAAGGAGGGGGTGGCTTATATAGAGTGCGCCAGGACCCCAGCTCCCCTCCATTACAAAGGATTTAATGTACATAAAGAGGTGGCGTTACAGGTAACACCTGTATTGAAGTGCTACAAATGATCATTAAATATATGAGTAAATACCCGACCTTTGCTGCGTAGAGCGGCTTTAGGTCTTCTTATATGTCGAGTGGTTTCATGGTCGAGTGACCTGGATAAAGAGAGGTCTCCGAGTGAATGGTAGGTCGAGTGGACTTCACTCGACACCTTTGCTGGATCCCTTCTTCTGATTCTTGAACTTCTTTGTTCTTAGGACAAGGACCTTAGGTAGGACGTATAGGTCAGGCCTATTACCCTACCCCAGGTCCGTGTCCTCATCAGTCGGTCCGCCTCCTGGGACATGGGACAACTGGGCCAGCAATCCGGCAAGCCGCTGTTGGCCGTCATCTCCAACGTCCTTGACCGGCTTCAGGAGATGACGGAGTCGGAGGGGCTCCAGCCGGCAGACCTTCTGGCCGCCTTCGTCTACTGCCGGGTGTCGCCCCTCCAACTTCGGCTGCACCTGATCTATGGGGTGAGCGGCCGTCGCGACCCCTGCCACATGTCGAAGAAGGACCTGCCGACCGTCGAGGTGGTCTGGCATGTAAATTATTTCTCCAACAGCCAACTCGACAAGGTCGAATGGAGATTCAGCAAGCCGCTATACAACCGCGCCAAGCCGCCGCCCGCGGTTAGTGTCTGGTCTCCTTACTTTGCTTGCACTATTCTTTTTATCCGCCCTGACCACCCGAACACGACGCAGTGCTTTGGTGGCCAGGCGGCAGTTGCCGCGCCGGCTCCTGGCCATCAGTGGATGCCGGACTAGGAGGTGAGCGATGCCGGCGACCCCGAGCTAGGGGCGGCCGCATTGGAGGAAGACAACGATGTCGGAGGGAGCAGCGAGGGAGCAGGCGGTTCCGTGGGAGGAGGCGGCGACGTCCGGGACTGGCCGGATGGCGACGAACAACACCGCCTAGAAGGAGCCGACAGGACGGGGGCCGGCTCCTCGACGGCGCGGCCGATTGGCGGGGCGCCGACATGAGCACCCGACACGTCAAAGCACCGTGCCGACGTGGGGATGTTCGGCAGCTGGCTGACCAAAAAGTCCAAGTCCACGGTTGTCGTGACCAAGCATCAAGAGGCCGCAAAGGCGGCCGCCATCCAGAAGGGCCCGAAGCCGCACCCGTTGGTTTCCGCGTAAGTGTCTTGGGTTGCTTTCTCCTTGCTTATCTTGTTTTGGCCTTTCTTCTTTTGCGAACCTTCTCATCTTGTGTTTGCTTCCTTCTCGCAAACTTTTTAAATTTATTTGCTTCAACATGCAGGGCTCCCTTCTTCGTGTCGCGGGCCCCATCCGCCTCGGTGATCAGGCCAGCAGGCGGCCCTGAGGACACCCACCACATGAACCCTACCGCCACCCTCCGGGAGGCGACGGAGAGGAATGCACAGGAGGCACGGGAGGAGCAGGAGGCCGCGGCTCAGGCTCAGGTGGAGGCGGCCGACGCAGCACGGGCGGAGGCCGACACAGCGGCCAAGGCACAAGCCGACACGGCGGCCATGGTGTAGGCGGACACTGCTACCAAGGCGTAGGCGGAGGAGCCGACCCACGATGGAGTCCTAGAGGCCACAGGCCCGCAGCAGTGGGAGCCGCCGGTTGTGGAGGGTCAGACACCGACGGGAGGTGCCGGAACCGACCTGACGGCCCTGGAGCGGGGTGGAACCGACCCCATCGTCCTGGAGGCGGACGTGCCTCCACGCACGCCGGATGCTGGTGGGCGGGGCAGCCGGCCCAAAGTGCCGGAGGTACCTCCATCCAGCATTGAGTTGGTGGTGAGCTGGGCTGTGACGATCCCCGTCCTTGTGCGCCAGCGTCCAGCGCGGGTGGCCTCAGCACCAAGGCCAATGGAGGTTGGGGCTACGAGCTCATCGGCGCTCGACACTGAGGCTACCTATGCCGCTTCACCTGACTAGACGTCGGGAGCCGGCTCGGCTGTCCTCAACGTCGCGGTGAAGGACATCCTGGACCAGTTCAATGCGCACGGCGCCACCAATGTGAAGTCCAGGAACAAGCTGCTGGCGATGCAGATGGCCATCCCGGTACACTCCCATCCTTGCTTTCAATTTTTTGTAATCTTCTGTGGGGGCGCGCCAGCGCACCCACTGGGTGTAGCCCTTGAGTTCTAGGTCGGCTGCTGAGCAGACGGGCTAGAACTTCAAGGCATGCTTCCGGATGCTGAAGTGCTGCTGTTGTTGCAGGACTACCATAACTTGCGTGTGGCCGCCTACAACTCCCAGAACTAGGCGCTGGCCAAGCGGACCGTTGACCTGAACCAGAGCCACGGTAGGTAGGCCGTCCTTTAATGGGGGCGTGCAAGCGCACCCGCTGGGTGTAGCCCCCGAGATTCGAGTCGACTATTGATCAGTCGGGTCGGATCTTCTGGCAACTTCTTGTTTTCATGTTGATACTAATGTTCCTTTCTTGTTTCGGCAGAGGCTGCTGCTAAGCTGCAGATGCGCGTGGGCGAGCTCGAGACTGAGCTCCATGCCAAGGAGCAGGAGCGTGGCCAGGCCGCCAAGGAGTGTGACCGACTGGCGAAAGAGCTGGTGGACTAGCCGGAGGTCTGGCAGCTGAAGGACGGCGAGGCGCTCCTCAAGGACTAGTTCAAGACTGAGCGCTCAGACTGGGCCGAGAGGGAGAAGCTGTTGTCAGACGGCTATGGGGCGATTGAGGACATGGTTGAAGGTAAGTCCTTTCTTCTTTTGTTGCTTAGTTGCCGACTGCTGCGGGAGCCGGCTTCTAAACTCTTGGTCTTCTTCTGGGAAGAATTTCTCCCCGGTCGCTCAGTTGCCATCTACCATGCCATCGAGGCGCGACGCGATCAACGGAGGAGGATGGGTGCGGACATTCCACCGAATGTGCCCCGGACTCTAGGCAAACAACTCATGGCCATCAAGATGCGCTTGGAGCCGGCGCACCATCTACTCTGTCGCCTTCAGCGCGTCGGGTCGTGGGTCCTGGCAGGGCTCTGGCCGGATGCTCAGGTTGCTCAGACTCCCAGTCGGATCCCTAACTGGCTGGAGGTGGCGGCCGAGTGGTTTGAGGCCCGGAAGGGCATCGCGGCTCGAGCGGGCGCTCGGACGGCGCTGGAGTTCGTCAAGGCCTGGTACCCAGACGTCAGGTTGGCCCAGCTGGCAACCTTCCGTCAGGAGGCCGGACCCGAGCTGGAAGCGGTGCGAGATGAGGTCGTCAAATGTGCGGCGACCCATGCCGTGTGCGCCGACACCGGCGTCTTCATTCTGGAGCGGGACGAAGATGATGCTGAGGTGCCGCCCTCCTGGTTCGGGCTGAACCCGGAGGAGGGGGAGGACTCGACAGAGGAGATCGCCTCCAGTGACGAGGGCGAAGAGGACGAGGACGAGGAAGGTGAGGACGTCACACCGGATGATGGAGCGACCAGCCAGACTCCGACTGATCGGGCCTCCACCAACGAGCCACGGGAGACTATGTTCACCGTCGCTGCCGCCGACCAGGCCGAGACCCGACAGTCGGATGCTCCCCCAGCCGACGCCTCAGCCACCGCCGACTTGTCCATGCCGCCCGCACCGCCCTTGGCCTAGGCGGCCCTTTATCTTAGACTTTCTCTATCTTATGCTTTGAACAAACAAGTTAATTATGCGCAGCTCCACCCACTGGGGGTCTACTTCAAACTCTGTTGAATGCTGGCCTCGAGCCTTTTGCCATGTAAATAATCTTATGCTCACACATGCTTGTGCTTTTGTCGGGTTCTGGCTTGGTTTTGCCTTTGCTCTATTTGGCTTCTTCTTTTGCCGCCTTCCTTTGGCTGTCGCCCTGCCAGCCAGACAGCCGCACTGCGGTCTGTGGCCGGGTCAGGGACTTGGCCATTTAGGATAGGCAAGTTACTTCGGCCGTCTAGAGCGTAGCGAGTCAAGCGAGAAGTCGGTCGGCCGGCTGCTGAGCAGCCAGGCGGGTGAGGCGAGGGGCCGGCTTGGCCCAAGTCGGCGTTCTTCCTTAGTCATTTTTCGTGTGGACAACGCTTTCGGCCTTTAGCTCTTGACAACCGGATAGTCACGCTGCAAGCTGTGGCTGAGGCGATGAGAGGGCTCAGGTCTCGGCACACTACTTAGCCGACTTCGGGGGGTACCAACTTAGGTCAAGGCGGCGAGCCCCCGGGCCGGATGACCGGACCCTGTGCAGGGCAAAAGAATGGAATATCACATTCATAGGCGAAGCTTTTGTTGGAAATATGCCCTAGAGGCAATAATAAAGTGGTTATTATTATATTTCCTTGTTCATGATAATTGTCTATTGTTCATGCTATACATGTATTAACCGGAAACCGTAATACATGTGTGAATACATAGATCGTAATATGTCCCTAGTAAGCCTCTAGTTAACTAACTCGTTGATCAATAGATGGTCATGGCTTCCTGACCATGGACATTGGATGTCGTTGATAACGGGATCACATCATTAGGAGAATGATGTGATGGATAAGACCCAATCCTAAGTGTAGCACAAGATCGTGTAGTTCGTTTGCTAAAGCATTTCTAATGTCAAGTATCATTTCCTTAGACCATGAGATTGTGCAACTCCTGGATACTGTAGGACTGCTTTGGGTGTGCCAAACGTCACAACGTAAATGGGTGGCTATAAAGGTGCACTATAGGTATCTTCGAAAGTATCTGTTGGGTTGGCGCGAATCGAGACTGGGATTTGTCACTCCGTATGACGGAGAGGTATCTCTGGGCCCACTTGGTAATGCATCATAATAACGAGCACAATGTGACTAAGAAGTCGGTCACAGGATCATGCGTTACGGAACGAGTAAGGAGACTTGCCGGTAACAAGATTGAACGAGGTATGGGGATACCGGCTATCGAATCTCGGGCAAGTAACATACTGATAGACAAAGGGAATTGCATACGGGATTGATTGAATCCTCGACATCGTGGTTCATCCGATGAGATCATTGTGGAACATGTGGGAGCCAACTTGGGTATCTAGATCCCGCTGTTGGTTATTGGCCGGAGAGATGTCTCGGTCATGTCTGCATGGTTCCCGAACCCGTAGGGTCTACACACTAAAAGTTCGGTGACGCTAGAGTTGTTATGGGAAATAGTATGTGGTTATCGAAGGTTGTTCGGAGTCCCGGATGTGATCCCGGACGTCACGAGGAGTTCCGGAATGGTCCAGAGGTGAAGAATTATATATGGGAAGTCCTATTTCAGTCGCTGAGGGAGTCCTGGATTAAGGGGTCCTCGGGCGTCCGGCCTGTGTGACATGGGCCGGACTGTTGAGCCGTGAAGTTACAAGATAGAAGATGTCCTCCCGTGTCCAGATGGGACTCTCCTTTGCGTGGATGGCAAGCATGGCGTCTGGATGTATTATTTCCTTCCTCTATAACCGAATTTGTGTAACCCTAGTCCCCTCTGGTGTCAATATAAACCGGAGGGTTTAGTCCGTAGAGACAATCACAATCATACAGGCTAGACTTCTAGGGCTTAGCCACAATGATCTCGTTGTAGATCAATTCTTGTAATCCTCATACTCATCAAGATCAATCAAGCAGGACGTAGGGTATTACCTCCATAAAGAGGGCCCAAACCTGGGTAAAACATCGTGTCCCATGTCTCCTGTTACCATCGACCTTAGACGCATAGTTCGGGACCCTCTACTCAAGATCCGCCGGTTTTGACACCGACATTGGTGCTTTCATTGAGAGTTCCACTGTGTCGCCGCCAGAAGGTTCGATGGCTCCATCAATCATCTGCAATGATGCTGCCCTGGGGGAGGTCTTTCTCCCCGGCCAGATCTTCGTATTCGGTGGCTTCGCACTGCGGGCCAACTCGCTTGGCCATCTAGAGCAGATCAACAGCTACGCCCCAGGTCACCAGATTAGTTTTGGAAACCTGGATTATGTCGCTGATATCCAAGGAAACTTGATCTTCCAAGGATTCATGACCCCAACCTCTGCTCTGGCCTTAGATCCAGAGCGCGTCGCCAGGTCCGAAGACGGGATTTCTAAGCCCACCGGACTATCTACGGCTACTAAGCCTAGTACGGGAGAGCCGGAGGAAGCAGTGTCGCTGGCAACTATCATAAATCCGGACTCTTCTCCGAACACTGGCTCCGAACTGTCGGAGTCGGCATCGTGTGAGCTCAGCCATGGAGTCCCCTTCCCGCCATACTCCACGGATTCTTTTCTCCTTGGACAAACCTCGCCTTTAAGCGAGGCTCTAGACTTGATGCGATCCCTCGTTATTAAAGAGGAGCAACGTCCGAACTACGCCAGCCCGGACTAGGGGCTGAGAGCGGGGAATTTTACGTCCCACCCACCACCCACTTCATCGCCATATCGAGGACTTAACTGACATGCTCGATTACGGCTCCGAAGACATCGACGGTATGGATGACGATGCCGGAGAAGAGCAGGCCCAAAACCCTCCGTTTACTGGACACTGGACGGCCACCTCCTCGTATGATGTGTACATGGTGGATACACCCAAAGAGGGTGACGGCGATAATGAGAAAAATTCAGTCGAGGATAAACCTCTTGAGATATAGCCAAAGCGCCGACGTCAGCGGCGCCACTCTAAATCACGCCATGGAAAATACAGCGATACCGGCACGAGAGACAACAACACTCCGGACGTGGTCAAAGACCAAGAAAACCCCGTTGAGCCAACCTCCGAACAGGACGATCGAGAAGATGGGCAAGTTAGCCCTGATGAACAGGCCATTAACAAAGACTCGGAGGACAGTAACTATCTTCCACTCTCAAAAGATGAGGTGAGCCTCGGCGACGAAGACTTTATCGTGCCTGAGGAACCTCTCGATCCGGAGCGCTTTAAGCGCCGGCTAATAGCCACTGCGAGGAGCCTGAAAAAGGAACAATAGCAGCTTCAAGCTGATCAAGATCTACTCAACGACAGGTAGACTAATGTCCTGGCAGCGAGGAGTACGGCCTCGAGCGCCCAACTAAAAGTTACCCGAAGCATAAACTGCTAACTCAATTCGACTATGAGGCAATTGAGCCTGTACCGTCAGCACATAATGTGGTTGACCGGCCACCATGTGGCTGGGACAAAAGGGCAACTCAAGACAAACACCAGCCCATACTATCTCGTCGTAAAGGTTGAGACACAACAGTTTGGGGATATACATATGACCTACATTAGGACCTGCAAAATAGAGCAGGTCCGACCAGATCGATCTACGGATCACGGGGGCGTGCCCCAACGAGCGACGACGGCTATCTAGCCGGACGTGACAAGCATAATCACACCCGGGCCAAAAAACGCAGACGGACTCCATCCGAGCTACGTCGCGACCTGGCCGGATATAGAGGTCCGCACACCCCCTCTGCTTCTCTGATGAAGCAATGGAACATGAATTCCCAGAAGGGCTCAAACCCGTGAATATCCAATCATATGATGGAACAACATATCCCGCGGTATGGATTGAGGACTTTCTTCTCCATATTCATATGGCCTACGGTGATGATCTTCATGCCATCAAATACCTCCCCCTAAAATTCAAGGGACCAGCTCAGCACTGGTTGAATAGCCTGCCTGAAAACTCTATTGGCAACTGGGAGGACCTGGAAGACGCCTTTCGCGACAACTTCCAAGGCACATACGTTGATCCCTAGTATCCACTATGTTCTGAGATTGATGTTGCTATGACTTTGCTATGCTTAATGCTTGTCACTAGAGCCCGAGTGCCATGATTTCAGATCTGAACCTATTATGTTTTCATGAATATATGTGAGTTCTTGATCCTATCTTGCAAGTCTATAGTCACCTATTATGTGTTATGATCCGTTAACCCCGAAGTGACAATAATCGGGACCATTACCGGTGATGACCGTAGTTTGTGGAGTTCATGTATTCACTATGTGTTAATGCTTTGGTCTGGTACTCTATTAAAAGGAGGCCTTAATATCCCTTAGTTTCCAATAGGACCCCGCTGCCACGAGAGGGTAGGACAAAAGATGTCATGCAAGTTATTTTCCATAAGCATGTATGACTATATTCGGAATACATGCCTACATTACATTGATGAACTGGAGCTAGTTCTGTGTCACCCTATGTTATAATTGTTGCATGATCGATCTCATCCGACATAATTCTCCATCACCGATCCAATGTCTACGAGCTTTTCCTATATTATTCTTCGCTTATTTACTTTTCCGTTGCTACTGTTACAATCACTATAAAACCCAAAAAAATAATTTTGCTACCATTACTATTACCATCATATTACTTTGCTACTAAATACTTTGCTACAGATATTAAGTTTCCAGGTGTGGTTGAATTGACAACTCAGCTGCTAATACTTCAGAATATTCTTTGGCTCCCCTTGTGTCGAATCAATAAATTTGGGTTGAATACTCTACCCTCGAAAACTGTTGCGATCCCCTATACTTGTGGGTTATCAAGACTATCTTATCAAATCAAGCAAAGACCTAAACACTCAAAAGTTTTTGACAAACCACATTTTATCATGATTTATTAGCTTAAGTGTTGTGGCATGAAAATCAGGGTGTGACAGACCTACCCCCCTTACAAGAATCTCGTCCCCGAGATTCCCAAACTAGGCGTGGAAAGGAATACGGAAACTTGGATCCGGGGTAGTCTTCACGTCCTCATACTGGTTCTGCTTCCGAATGGTGCTCCATTAACCCTTGAAGTACTTGATGATGTGGCTTCGTGTATGACGTTCTGCTTGATCCGGGTTGCTAAGGGGTCTCTTGCGTAAGTCATGTTGGAGGTTTATGGCTCGATGATCGATGTCCTTGTAGAGGTCGGGCTAGTTAGGAAGTTCGAAACACTATCAGTGTTGTGTCGTGTGGAAAACGTTATGCACTGTGGGTAACTCAGGTGGTAAATCCAGCTGGTAGTTGTCTACTCTTCGTCCTGAAGTGATCTCAGAGAGGGCCGGTAAATCTAGGTGTGAGCTTCCTTTTGACATGGAAATGCTTGGTTCCTTCGAGAGGAGTAGTCTGCAAATATGCACGGTCTTCGACGAGGAAGTTCACTTCTTGACGATAGTGGTTGGTATAGTTCTTCCTCCTTGACATGGCGGTCTTCAGATGTTCCCTAACCAGCTGAACGATTCTTCTTCCATCTTCGGGTAGGCTAGTAGGTCACCAAATAAATATGACAACCAACTTGTCCAAGTACTCCATGAAGACTTGTTCATGGGGTACATAAAGTAGGCTGGGGCATTGGTGGTGGTGACGGTTGAGTATTTGCCAAGGTCTTCTTGACCTAGAGCCAAAGCTCGTGGTCATGATCCAATCATGTTGTGGTTTGGTAGGGCTTAAGGGTTTCGAGGATTCTAGTGTGCGAGTGAATGTTTATCATCTTATCCTTTAGCACAGCTTTTGAGACGCCAACTGTTCTACCTAGTCCTTCCAACAAATCACCTTATTCCACCGAAAGCATTATCTTGTATAGGTCAACTCCAATCATTATTTATGCTATTCATATCCTCATGACTCCCAGGAGGAGGTCTAATAAAACTATACATGTCAACTATCCACAAACTCATATCTGTGCAAAAATAATCCATGGGCAGAATGTACAAGCTGCTAAGTTTGAATTAAACATCACAATCCAAGTGCTCAGCCTATTATTCCAAGGTCCAAGATAGTGCATCTCTATCCTAAGGAAACACATCGTAAGCCACTCCAAGATCTTGTCAACTCCAGCAGCCCATTAACTTCCATCAATCACTACACAATCCATTAATTCTACAAATCCAATGTTTATGGTGTTCCACATGATCTCCTAATGTCCTATAATCCCCAAATACTTGAAAGGGATATCTCTACTATAGTAAGTCCACCAATTTCCATTATCATGGTCAAGTAAACTCCAAGGTCAGGCTTTATATAGATCCCTAAGTCAACACCGACAATTAATCCATTCTCCTAGTTTATTGTCCTCCAAGAAACATGGTATCATGATTGAGATCATCAGTCTAAATCCAATTTACTCATAACCATGTAGACTCACTTCAGCATCTATACTCCACTAGGATCACCTATTTAAATCCAGATATCATGTTCAATGAGAATTCCAACATGTTTCCCTCAAGTTATTATTGTAATGTCAGCTATCTCCTATCAATGTCCCTTGGCTAAGTCTAATCCTTATGCTTCCAAGAACTTCAGCTTGCGACCATAATTTTCCTACTAAATCCAATTTACTCTAGGGGTAATGTAAGTTATGCTACTTTATCAACATGATCCCACCAAGTTCACCTACCAACATGAAAGCCTCATAATCCCCAAAATGTCTAACATAATTCCTCAAGGTCACTAATATAAACTCATCAACTCTTTTGTCCTCTATTCCTATATCCTCAAATTGGTCTTCCCTATGGCATCGTCGGTTCTGGTGATATATTAGGATCGTAATGTGCTAGTTCACTATGTCCACTAGTTCCCTAATGAACCCTGTGCTAAGCAAAGGTTGTTGGGGCTCAACTAGTTCTCCTTCAATCATGTGGGTTAAGCACATGGTTAAGAATTCAAGTTGGGGTATCTCGTGAAGTATCGAAGGGTCTAGGGATGGGTTTCTAATCTTGAGGGGTAAACATAACTCCATGGGGTTGCACTTGGTCGAGGAGGCTGCAGCAAAAGACTTCAGTGCCAGTTGGTTGCTGAAGTAGAATCCTTGGTGTATCTTGTCCTGCTGGTCATTAGATGAGGAGAGAGATGAGAGGGAAAAGTAGCATAGAGGAGGTGGGATGCCTAAAGGGGGTTCTATAGTGCAAGTGCAAACAATCAGGTGCAAAAAAGGGCCAAACAAAAGAAACAAGGTATGGAAGGTGATATAGTCGTGTACTTGTTGCCTAGGGCGAAAGTGCGACCTATATCAAAACAAATAAAAACAAGCAACACACAATCATGGTTCTATTCGAACCATCATATGGACTCGACTACGCATAGGGGGTACACGACTCATCCTACCCTAGGGGTTCTCGGACTCAATAGTCGTGCTTGCTTCGTGTCCCGTGCAGTCTTCTGGGTTTTCCTCAGGTGTCGCTACGTCTCTTGTAGTTGTTTGATGAAATGATCCGGGTTGAGCCGGAAGAATCTTCAACAATCTCTCGCTTCATGAGCTGATGGGGTGAAGGTGGTTCCTCGTTAGCTGGTATTGACCCGGTCTTCTTTTGTCTTCTTAATCATGACGATCCCTTTTCCTTCTAAGGTGTCGAGTGTTCCACGTAAGCAATCCTGTAGCGACCCGACCCGAATGGATCAAGTCTCTGTGCTTAAGTGTCATCCCTGGATCGGTATGCTGACACACACAGTACTCGAGGATTTATAACAGAGGTAAATCACATATATAAGTAACGTAAATACTATTACCTCAAATCCAAAATAGCGGAAGTAACAAGGTTGTGGATTCCCATCAACACCAACGGCAAAGTTGAGTGTAGAAATTGTAACCCTAACGTATCACTTACTCGTCGTAAGATAATCCTGCAACATGAGACGTTGCAGCCACAGAGGGTCAGTACATTGAATGTACTGGCAAATTCACACCATAGAGAATGATGAATAAAGACTATCACTACATGCATATTTGGCTGGTGGAAAAGCTCTATGGTTATAAGGTTTTTGCGTAAAGCCAATTTTTCCCTACTGCAAAGGAATAAATTTTATTTAACTATCATGGTGGTTGTTGAACATTGAGAATGGTTGATAGCATTCTCAATCCCAATTAAGTAACATCATTAAACCCAACAATATTCATTTAAAGTAACCTGATGAGATCAACAGGATAATCCAAGAACTAGATACTCAAGATGTCCATAACCGGGGACACGGCTAATCATGATTAGTTTGTACACTCTGCAGAGGTTTGCGCACTTTTCCCCACAAGACTCGATCTCCTCCGTTGGTTTTCTCGCACTTCATGGTGTTTGAGAAATGGATGACCGAGACATAGCCTTTCAGAAGCGCTAGCACCTTACGTTGGATAGACCAGTACACCTACTTTCCCCTACATCTGCTAGTCTACCCTGTAAGAGTTCGCACGACTTAATCAACTATGCTAGAGCCCATAATGGCTTGTGGCTGCACACGGAAGTTTCTAGTATGAATAATCTCATGATCCCTTTGAGCCTGGGTGGCGGACCGTAGGATGATCACATGGTATATCCCCGGGATCTCCTAGGACAACACTGGTATATCCCCAGGTGTCCGGGAAAGTCCACTGGTATATCCCCAGGGTGCCCCTAGCAATCCACCCAGATGTGTATTCAAGTTGCCACCTTAAGTTGAACCATTAAATAACAATCTCACATCTGTCATGGATTTCACTCATACCCAAACCACGTCTACGAGCATAGCATGGCAATATAAGCATAACGTAAAAGTAACTCCCAAGGTTTGAATGCAGGGCAATAGGTTCCTACCTCATCAACTACTTCCCAATACCCACAATTTAATTAGATCCTAATCATGCAATGTTTGAGGTTTGATTTAATGCAATAAAAACTGGGTATGAAAGAGGTATGATCAAAGTGTGAACTTGCCTGCAATGTTGATGAAGATGATTCGCACTCAAAACTCTTGATAGATCTACTCGTCACACTCCGGTCAATCTATCATAAGCAAGCAATAGTAACCACACATAAGAAATCACTCAAAAGATCGGGAAGAACGAAGAAAACAATTCGGAAAACATCGAAACCAAGCAAATAACTCTTGCAACATAAAACAATTTCTAACAGTACCAAAATTGTGTGAATTTGGCCTTATCAGAAAGTTTAGGTCAAGAGCTTCGATTTGCAAAAAGAATCAACTCAAACGGAGCTACGAAACTCAAGTTATGATCAAATGAAGTTTGAATTCAAATCTGATCTAATTCAAATTTTAAACTTTTCAAAAACATGTTTGAGTTGGATTAAAGGATAGAGGGGATCATAACGAAGACGTGGGCGTTGGTTTCGTTGGATTTGGATAAACGAGCAAAGAGTAATGATCATTTGAAGTGCAGGGACTATTCTGTAAATAAAGTATTCACATCTAGGTCCCTGGCCAAAATAACAGAAAAAGAAAAAGACTAAAAGGCGAACGTTCGCTTATATGGTCTAAACAGTGGACGTTCGCTGTTTAGTAAAACCTAAAAAAATAGATCTAGTCTAGGTTTTTTTTAAAAACCCGAACTTAAAATAAAACCGAGGCGGGTTACGGTTTATACCGGTTCACCCAAAGGAACCGGCGATGACGGTGGTTACTCCGGCAATTGGGCTCGACGTCGCCGGAGAAGACGGTGGCAGCGGCGCCGGCTTCGAGCGGGCGGCGGCTCCGGTGGTCCTCCGGCGTGGCCGTGGGGTCGTGAAGAAGCGGCGCGAGGTGGTGAAGCCGATGGCGGGGTCGACGCTCGACTGCGGCGTCGAAATAGCGCGGGGCTTGGCGGTGGAGCTCGTCGGATCTCACGAACTCCAGCGAGTTCGCGTGGAGCGCGGGGAGGGTCTCGGGCCTTCCGGTTAGAGGCAAACCGAGGCCGGGGCCTGGCTATATATAGGAGGAGCAAAGCTTGGGCGAGGGGCAAGGTGGAGAGGAGAGTCCAGGGCGGACTCGGCGTCGGCCGGTGTCGGCGTATAGGAGAAGGACTCCTGCTGCCTTGCGGGAGGAGGAAGAGGACGCGGGGCCCACCTGTCGGTGTCCGCGGGAGAGAGAGAGGGAGGGAACGAGCGACCGGGGCGAAGGCGGTTCGTGCGAGGGGAAGAGGCCATGGGCCGATTCGGCTGGGCCATGGGCGGAGAGAGGGAGAGAGAGAGTAGTGCTGGGCTTCGGCCTGGCACTGTTTGAAGAGCTTTTCTCTTTTTTTAACACACACAAACGAAAATAATAATAAAGCAAAGGAAAAACAAATATAGTCATATAATATATCAAAATTTGCAGAAAAAGATTTTCTACAACATGAACATTTTCCTAACTTCAAATAAAATCCACACAAATTTAGATAAATCAAAGAGTGCTACTGGTCTATTAAAATCCAACAAAAAACATTTTTAAAATACCAAAATGATTTCAAATAAATTTTTCTCCAATTTTCTAATGTAGGGAATCATGTTACCCTAATTTCCATGTATTTTATTTTTGGAGAAAAATAATTTGAATAAAACTCAAATAACTCCAAATTGAAAATAAATTCAAAAGAACTTGGAATTTGATCCTTGAAACTCACAACTCGTATTTCATATAATTTGAAGAAGTCATTTTATCTTCTCTCGTGAAAATCATTGAGCTGCATGAAGTTTATGAATTGAAATATTTCCAAATGAAATTA
Source organism: Triticum dicoccoides (assembly GCF_002162155.2). Taxonomy (NCBI): domain Eukaryota; kingdom Viridiplantae; phylum Streptophyta; class Magnoliopsida; order Poales; family Poaceae; genus Triticum; species Triticum dicoccoides. The sequence continues at coordinate 158,466,817 of NC_041386.1, read as the reverse complement.
AATTGTTTTCAAATACCCTTTCATTTAATTTAAATGGAAGAAGTCATATCATCTTTGCTCAAGGGTTTTGCATTTGAAAAGAATTTGAATTCATGGAGATCAGAAAGCAAATATGAAAGTTTGGGAAAGTCCTTTTATTCCCTCTCATTTAACTTCCAAAAGTTTCGAATTCACTCACTTTCAGTCAATCAATCAAACAATCAATCAAATCTATCTATTTATTATAACATTCCAAAATTTAGAATTTTGGGATGTTACAAACCTACCACCCTTAAATGAATCTTGTCCTCGAGATTCGGAGAGGCTAGAAAGAAAAAGGTTAGGGTTTGGGGGGTCTCCTCAAAATCCATCAATCATCACACAGGGTCTGGGGTGCTACCACCCTTAGAAGCATGGATACAGCTCCATCGAAACTCATATACTCCATCCATATTGTTAACAGTGTCGGTCTTCTCAAATCCTCGGAAAATTCCTTCTCTGGCTCTTCCGGTAGTGGCATAACCTTTTCCTCAATTCTTCTGTCCTTTCCTCTTGGTAAGGTTATTCCGAGATTGGGTCTTCTTAGCTGACGGGTCTGGCGCCAAAACTAAACAACTATCCATATCTCATGGTGGTCAACAATTTGTGGTTTCTCCTGCAGGAAATGGGTCTGGGTTGATCCTCACTGTATAACCTACGGTTGGCAAAAGCTGCCTTGTACAAGGGAAAAATTGCTATACCATTCTAAGGCTTAAACAAGGTTTTGATCGTCGTCTCTCTACTATAGGTAAGTCACTCAGATTTACCATCCCATATAGCAAGGCGAATAATAAGAGTAAGTCGGTATGGTGATCAATCCATCCCGCACCCAAATCATTACCTTGTATGCGGCTTAGCGAATATCGCATTGTAACACTCGGTCATCCTCACAAGCATTGCAGAATTTCTCTCGTCGACGAACTGGGTTCGGATAAATCCATGGATTCTGCAAGCCAAACAATCATCTAGTGTTCCTTCACAACTCTCAGGTTTTGCGTAACTCCTATAAGATCGTCTGTTGATAAACGTTGTATCTTCCTCCAGGGTTTTTCCTTCAGCAAGAATGTGCTTGCTTCTTGGCAGGTCCTGGGGCCTGTGGGTTATGGCCCATCTCGTCACTTGTAATCCTTGAACTTATCATTGGGTAACTTATCATTATTCCAACTTCCAACTTCCTAGTATTCTTAAATCCATCCAATTGTACTGTCTTCCTTCCTTCTATTGGCACCAAACTAGGACATGATTACTCAGACTCATCATGGAATTTCCATTGCTCCATATTTCTGACATCATACCTCCTTTATATCCAATAGTAATTTATCTCTCCATCCTCGTGGGATATCCCTCATACCGAGATAAAAACTTATACTTATGAAGTCCATATTCCTCTTCGTGGAACATCATTATCCTTTCCAGGGTCAAGCGTCCTTACAAGGGAATATTGGCCATCTCTGCATGGCACTTCTTCAACCAGGAAACATAAAACACATCATGAACTCCTAACAGTCCTTCGGGTGACTCCATCTTGTTGGCCACCTCTCTCATACGCTCCAAAACTCTGTATGTCCTACAAATCTTGGGGCAAAAAAAAATTTAACTCCAAATCGTTTAACTCCTCGCAGAGGGGTCACACGAAGACATGCTCTATCTCCAATTTCATAGACTTCCTCCTTGAGTTTTTGAGTCTACATAACTCTTCTGTCTGGACTGAGCTACCTTCAGTCTATCTTGAATCAACTTAACATTCTCTTCTGACTCCTTGATCACTTTTGGTCCAACAAATGACGGTCTCCAACTTCATCCCACACACTCTTGGGGTATCACACATATCGAGACCAAACTCATATTCATTTTGTCCGAAATCCACTCAGTGGAGTATCCTTATCTTTTCCAAGAGTCAAGGGTTCTTATAGGGTACTACCACCCTTAAAATGCACAAATCTTCCATAGACCATATTTCTCATATCCTCAGAATGGCCAAAATTCTTCTTCATAGAGTAACAACTCATAAAATCCATATCAGTACCAACACTGCTAACTTTATTAATTCTCAAATCATTACAATCTCCTGTTTTTCCATTACATGTCTCAACTCAACACCTCAATATAAAAGAAAATGTTGTCACTTCTACTACTCCATTACTTTTGTTGCAAACTCAACTATCTAGCACAAGTTTCCTTCTCCTTAGGGCATTCTCTGGCAAAGTGCCCTGCTCCATTACAACTAAAACATATTACTTCTGACAAGTCTCGAGGTTTCCTTTTTGGGCAACTGTTGAGGTAGTGCCCTGACTCCTTGCACCTGTAACAGGTGATATGACTCAGGTCCTTCCAGGAATCCAATCTGCTTCTCTTCCTGGACCTTTCCATGCCAATCATGGCTTCTATTTCTTGTGGGTCATATTCTACTTCCTCTGTCGGGAATTCTACTAGATCCCCATTCAAACAATTTTGGGAGAAGTGTCCTTCTTCTCCACATGAATAGCATGACTTGGTGCAGGGTTTAATTGGTTCTTCTTTGGGTGTGTCCCCCACCTTTTCCTTCATCAAAGTTTCTTCTAAACTTTCCATGAGGGCTCCTTTCATTACTTCTTTCTTCTGCTGGATGGTTCATTGTACCATGGGGTAAATGTGACACTGAGCAGGATAGTGGGTAGTCCCTTCACACAAGAAACAAGTAATCTGCCTAGTTGGGCATTCTTTCAACTGGGTGACTTCCTTCACAATTAGAGCATTCATCCTTGTGTTCTTTATGGGTGTGTCCTATTTCTCCACAAATCTTGCATGCACAAGGTTTCTTCATATCCTTTCCATAAGGCTTCAACTTCTGGGACACAAGTCGAGACTTTGGCAGAGTCAACTTAAATTCTTTCCAAGTGGTTTACTCCTTGCCATCCATTGATGGTTTGGTACATCCTCCACCAAGTAGCAGCACCTCTTTCAAAGCACTGAAGAGCATGCTGGGTCATATCATGTCCAACTATAGGGTTATTCTCCATGTGATCCTCCATGTTCTGAATCCATCGGTCTGTCTCCAACTAACTCATCGGTCCAGAAAATACAAGCTCATCTCCATTCATCCTCTATTGGGTCCAAGGGTTTTGGGGTGAGATAAGAGGGATAGAGAGGGATACACACAATGCAAACAATAGTTTTTGAAAAGACAGATTTTATTGTGGCTGTCGAGAAAAACATCAAACAAATGACAGCTTACAATCGTCGCATCTAACGTAGGTATATAACAAGGGTTTGGTCTTCTAAAGGTCAATAAATCTTCAACGTCTCCAAATTCTTCAAGCCTTGTTCATGCCTCCAATGGCTTCTTCCGATCATGCTTGTCTTTCTCAAGTTCTTTTGCCAGATCATCTCCGTTGACGTGAAATCTCTCGTGACATCCTTTAATATTCCGGAGTTGCATTTCAAACTTCTAGGTTTCAACATCCTTGGCATGAACCATGGTCTAGTTCCTGACAAATCTCCGGTTTCTCGAGGTTTTGTTCCTCCAATTTGGCTACTTCAGCTTCTGGGTCCTGAGTTCTTCACGAAATGCTTCCTTATCAAATACTGCTTCCTGCAGGTCCGTCTTAAAATTCCTGATGTAATTCTCCAGATCCTGCTGATACACCAGCTAAGGTTAAAACTTTACCTCTTGCTGATAGGTGCTCCATCAGCCTTCTACCATCAAATCCATTCTGAAGAAATGCATCCTTAACTCAGCACGGTGATAATAGCATAAGCGGGCGATAACCTCATGGATAGCTGTGGTTGTTCTCTTGTCATTTCCATGAGCTATCTCTCCGTAGTTGATATCTCCTGCCTTAGGGTTTTCCTTGACAAATCCTTGAGTTCTTAACTCTACATGCTCCGGTCTTTCTCCAACACACCTTGATCTCGGGCATTGGCAACTTCCATAGTCTGCCAAGTTCCATAAGGGTAGCATTCCTAGGTCATACAAATCTGGGGATTCTTCAGAGCCATCCAATTCTCCTAGTCTTCAGAGTCTTCAACAGCTGTAGTTTCCTTTATCATAATGTATGGTAAAATCCTCTTCATTCTGAATGGTCTTACTTGTCTGATATCCTGTACTTCTTGGAGTGGTCCCATCAGTCGAATCTTCGTGTGGTCAAAAGGGAAAAGGGGTATGGTCTCACTAAAGGGAATTTTGAATAAGCTCGGAAGAGAAGAGAGGTAAAAGATCTTTTTGAAAGGGAAAGTTGTAGAGAAAAGTCTTTGCTATGGGCTTGCCAGTTTCTAGGGTCACGTCCTACAGTCAACATGTGCTCTGATACCATCTTGTAGCAACCCGACCCGAATGGATCAAGTCTCTGTGCTTAAGTGTCATCCCTGGATCGGTATGCTGACACACACAGTACTCAAGGATTTATAACAGAGGTAAATCACATGTATAAGTAACGTAAATACTATTACCTCAAATCCAAAATAGCGGAAGTAACAAGGTTGTGGATTCCCATCAACACCAACGGCAAAGTTGAGTGTAGAAATCGTAACCCTAACGTATCACTTACTCGTCGTAAGATAATCCTGCAACATGAGACGTTGCAGCCACAGAGGGTCAGTACATTGAATGTACTGGCAAATTCACACCATAGAGAATGATGAATAAAGACTATCACTACATGCATATTTGGCTGGTGGAAAAGCTCTATGGTTATAAGGTTTTTGCGTAAAGCCAATTTTTCCCTACTGCAAAGGAATACATTTTATTTAACTATCATGGTGGTTGTTGAACATTGAGAATGGTTGACAGCATTCTCAATCCCAATTAAGTAACATCATTAAACCCAACAATATTCATTTAAAGTAATGTGATGAGATCAACAGGATAATCCAAGAACTAGATACTCAAGATGTCCATAACCGGGGACACGGCTAATCATGATTAGTTTGTACACTCTGCAGAGGTTTGCGCACTTTTCCCCACAAGACTCGATCTCCTTCGTTGGTTTTCTCGCACTTCATGGTGTTTGAGAAACGGATGACCGAGACATAGCCTTTCAGAAGCGCTAGCACCTTACGTTGGATAGACCGGTACACCTACTTTCCCCTACATCTGCTAGTCTACCCTGTAAGAGTTCGCACGACTTAATCAACTATGCCAGAGCCCATAATGGCTTGTGGCTGCACACGGAAGTTTCTAGTATGAATAATCTCATGATCCCTTTGAGCCTGGGTGGCGGACCGTAGGATGATCACACGGTATATCCCCGGGATCTCCTAGGACAACACTGGTATATCCCCAGGTGTCCAGGCAAGTCCACTGGTATATCCCCAGGGTGCCCCTAGCAATCCACCCAGATGTGTATTCAAGTTGCCACCTTAAGTTGAACCATTAAATAACAATCTCACATTTGTCATGGATTTCACTCATACCCAAACCACGTCTACGAGCATAGCATGGCAATATAAGCATAACGTAAAAGTAACTCCCAAGGTTTGAATGCAGGGCAATAGGTTCCTACCTCATCAACTACTTCCCAATACCCACAATTTAATTAGATCCTAATCATGCAATGTTTGAGGTTTGATCTAATGCAATAAAAACTGGGTATGAAAGAGGTATGATCAAAGTGTGAACTTGCCTGCAATGTTGATGAAGATGATTCGCACTCAAAACTCTTGATAGATCTACTCGTCACACTCCAGCAATCTATCGTAAGCAAGCAATAGTAACCACACATAAGAAATCACTCAATAGATCGGGAAGAACGAAGAAAACAATTCGGAAAACATCGAAACCAAGCAAATAACTCTTGCAACATAAAACAATTTCTAACAGTACCAAAATTGTGTGAATTTGGCCTTATCATAAAGTTTAGGTCAAGAGCTTCGATTTGCAAAAAGAATCAACTCAAACGGAGCTACGAAACTCAAGTTATGATCAAACGAAGTTTGAATTCAAATCTGATCTAATTCAAATTTTAAACTTTTCAAAAACATGTTTGAGTTGGATTAAAGGATAGAGGGGATCATAACGAAGACGTGGGCGTTGGTTTCGTTGGATTTGGATAAACGAGCAAAGAGTAATGATCATTTGAAGTGCAGGGACTATTCTATAAATAAAGTATTCACATCTAGGTCCCTGGCCAAAATAACAGAAAAAGAAAAAGACTAAAAGGCGAACGTTCGCTTATATGGTCGAAACAGTGGACGTTCGCTGTTTAGTAAAACCTAAAAAAAATAGATCCAATCTAGGTTTTTTAAAAAAAAACGAACTTAAAATAAAACCGAGGCGGGTTACGGTTTATACCAGTTCACCCAAAAGAACCGGCGATGACGGTGGTTACTCCGGCGATTGGGCTCGACGTCGCCAGAGAAGACGGTGGCAGCGGCGCCGGCTTCGAGCGGGCGGCGGCTCCGGTGGTCCTCCGGCATGGCCGTGGGGTCGGGAAGAAGCGGCGCGAGGTGGTGAAGCCGATGGCGGGGTCGACGCTCGGCTGCGGCGTCGGAACAGCGCGGGGCTTGGCGGCGGAGCTCGTCGGATCTCGCGAACTCCGGCGAGTTCGTGTGGAGCGCGGGGAGGGTCTCGGGCCTTCCGGTTAGAGGCAAAACGAGGCCGGGGCCTGGCTATATATAGGAGGAGTGAGGCTTGGGCGAGGGGCAAGGTGGAGAAGAGAGTCCAGGGCGGACTCGGCGTCGGCCGGCGTCGGCGTACAGGAGAAGGACTCCTGCTGCCTTGCGGGAGGAGGAAGAGGACGCGGGGCCCACCTGTCGGCGTCCGCGGGAGAGAGAGAGGGAGGGAACGGGCGACCGGGGCGAAGGCGGTTCGCGCGAGGGGAAGAGGCCATGGGCCGATTCGGCTGGGCCGTGGGGCGGAGAGAGGGAGAGAGAGAGAGTAGTGCTGGGCTTCAGCCTGGCACTGTTTGAAGAGCTTTTCTCTTTTTTTTTTTAACACACACAAACGAAAATAATAATAAAGCAAAGGAAAAACAAATATAGTCATATAATATATCAAAATTTGCAGAAAAAGAATTTCTACAACATGAACATTTTCCTAACTTCAAATAAAATCCACACAAATTTAGGTAAATCAAAGAGTGCTACTGGTCTATTAAAATCCAACAAAAAACATTTTTTAAATACCAAAATGATTTCAAATAAATTTTTCTCCAATTTTCTAATGTAGGGAATCATGTTACCTAATTTCCATGTATTTTATTTTTGGAGAAAAATAATTTGAATGAAACTCAAATAACTCCAAATTGAAAATAAATTCAAAAGAACTTGGAATTTGATCCTTGAAACTCACAACTCATATTTCATATAATTTGAAGAAGTCATTTTATCTTCTCTCGTGAAAATCATTGAGCTGCATGAAGTTTATGAATTGAAATATTTCCAAATGAAATTCAATTGTTTTCAAATACCCTTTCATTTAATTTAAATGGAAGAAATCATATCATCTTCGCTCAAGGGTTTTGTATTTGAAAAGAATTTGAATTCATGGAGATCAGAAAGCAAATATGAAAGTTTGGGAAAGTCCTTTTATTCCCTCTCATTTAACTTTCAAAAGTTTCGAAATCACTCACTTTTAGTCAATCAATCAAACAATCAATCAAATCTATCTATTTATTATAACATTCCAAAATTTAGAATTTTGGGATGTTACAAATCCTTTACGCAAGATCATTAAGAAAGCATAGTAGAGGTCCAACCTGTCGGTTACGTTGATGACAACATCGAATCCAAGAGCGGGGGATGAGGAGAACCATTTTCCTGCTCACTATAGTGAGGCAGATCAAATGGCGAGGTTCTCATCCACCGGTGGTTGCCGATACAACAACGGTAAGGACACGATTGCTCTATTAGCAATGTATATCATGATCTTGCACATCTTACACCTTGATCATCGTAGGACAAGGTTGCATCATCCTGGGGCAATGTCAAAGGTGTCACCATCATCCTGGGACCATTTGCAAAAGTTTCGAAGGGGAAGAGATCGATAAGTCTCGAAAACTCAGAAGGGAAGAGTAGTAGAGATAGTTTTGAAAATTAGTAATAGCTTTGAAAATAGTTTTACCCTATCTAACAACCATGCTAATTAAGGCTTCCTACAGTCAGGATGGCTCTAATACCAGCTCTGTAGGGACCCCGACTCATAAGTCGTGATCGCCGAATTCACGTGTACAGTGATCCCAGAGATCAATGCTCACTGAACACACAGAAGCTGAATAACAAGAGTCTTACATCCATACATACCGTCTTACACAAATTATGACCATTACGATCAAGACTTACATAGATAAAGCCACAAGGGCTGAATACTAAATAAACTTAAGCAGCAGAAATCTTTGTCGATAAATAGAACCCATTCCATCTGCCTTAACCCTACAGGCATTCTGACTGGGAAACGTCCTAGTTCGCATGTTCGTTTCCAAAGAACTCTTCTCCAAACTCATGTTCTTCCATGCCTGGCCAATTAAATAACCAGTGGCAAGCCAATGAGTACTTTGAATGTACTCGCAAGCAACCCATGATTGGAACAGGGCACAATAATGCAATGATATAGCACTAAGTAGGTAGTTTGCAGAAAGCTAGTTTTGAGTGTGAAGACATGATCTATCAACATGTAAAGTATGCATCATGCGAGCACAGATATCTGTATGAACAAGTTACAGATATCAACATAAGCGGAGTTGGACACCAATCCAACTTGATCATCGTGTCAAGCCATCTGACTTAGTTTTATCAACACACCCACACGCGGTTGGTAAAACTCTGGACGTAGTTTAAGCAACACCGCCCAACTGTCCTTGACCGTGGACATGACTATTTGAATAGTTTATACTCTGCAGAGGTTGCACACTTTACCCACAAGATCCGGGGAACTTTCGTGTCTTCCACGACCTGCGGTACCTCAAGTACCCAGGGTAAGCAACCGATCACTATCTTTCCCTAGACGACACTAACATAGAGTCCACTCGATTGGTAGTAACCCCCGTGCCCAACATTTCACATCTTAAAATTGTGGAGCCACGCTCCCATATTCATCACATACCACAAGCACGGGGTACCAACGGTGTGTCCAGTGCCCTGTGAAAACAGTCATGGCCGCCCTACCTGGCACGACCCGTCCCGAGAGAGCGCAACAACAACTCTCCCGTCACTAGTAATGCGGGCTCCAAGCTAGTATCGGCCTAGGTAATCAATAATGCCCTTTCCCATATAAGGGTAGAGTGGTTGCGCATGTAAGGTTGGGATAGTCGACAAATCTTAAATCTAATCCGTTTTCGAAAACAACACACACACTTGCCTCGGTACACCACTTCGTCATCAAGTGGTTACCCAACTCATTATCTCCCTCAGGCATAAGTGGCACCCGACGGGGTTTTGGAAAGTCCTTGAAAACAACTTGGTTTCCTTCACCATGCATATACCCATCCCATTTGTGTAGCAGCTACTTAGCATCCTAACTACACCCACTCGCATAACCCTCATAGAATGGTAGGGTCATGCATCATGCAAGTGTCAACAAGAAAAGCAACGGAGGCAAACCACCTTAAGTGGTCACCACATTATCATGACTTCGATGCAAGCAATAAAAGTGCCATATGACATGCATAAAAAGGGTTTCTTAGACATGGTCAAAGGGATGCTTGCCTAGCTTAGCAAAGTCTTCATCTCCTGGTCCATCTCCAGGTACTCCGTCTACTTCATCAACTAACGTTAGAAACAAACACAATAAGCAGCACAAAAGGCAGAAAATAAAAGTGCTCTAAAATATAAAGTTAACTTTTCTAGAACTTCTCTGGTTATATGAAAAATGGCTAAATTGATTTCATTGGGACTGGATCAGTAGATATTTTTTAGCATTTCAATATGATGGAATCAACGGACTTATGGATTTGCAAGAAGTGTACAGAAATATATTTTTGAAAAATGAGTAGAGGCACCCATTTAACAAAGGATGATTTTAGAAGCATCTAGGATTCGGTTTCACTGGATTTGGACTCAAAATTAATATTCTATGGATTTGCAAAGTTGACAAACATGAAGAAATGGCTCATTGTTTTGTAGGGCACAGAAAGTATTAATAAAAATGTTCATAACCTAAGTTATGAGCTTAGATATATCTAAAAATTTGAATCATGGCATTTAGATCAAATTTGAGCTCTCTGTGATTTTCTAAAGTTCATCACAGAAATGAAAAATGGGGTTTTATTAAATATGTGTGAAGAAAAATTTCTTGGAAAAATATGGAAATTGCACCATGAGAGAGAACATGATTTTATGAACTACTAGAAATTTGAATCACCAAATTTGGAGGTAGTATGAATATTTGGGAGATTTTACAAGTTTCTGGAAAAAGAAAAAAGACAAAGGAAGGGTGCTTATACCTATACTGCGCACTGGGTGCAGCATAGCGCCACAGCGCACTAGGCCGGCCCAGCGGCTCGGCCACGCGGACGACAGTGCGACGACGAAGGCACCCAGCCGGAGTGCGCCTTCGCTGCGGGGACATGGGAGAGGGCGAACCCGCCTCCACTTGCCAGCGTGGCTCGGTGGCTGGGCCACTGACGAGCGGGGCCTGCCTGCAGGTTCGTCCTAAACCTCCCGCGCGGGCGCGAAGGGAGACAGTGGAGGTGTTTGACTCCGGTCGCTGGCGCTACAGGGCGTCTCCGGCGATGCTCCGCCCACCGGCGTGCTCAGGGGAGGGTGGCGCATCTGACGAGGTACTCCATGGAGGCAGGGGTGGTCGGATGCGGGCGGTGCATCGCCCGCGGCGGACGAAAGCGACGGTGAGGTTGGGGCACAGTGAGTCAGGCACGGGAAGGATGAAATGAAGCGCGGGAAAGATCCACTATGGTGGCGGCAATGCTCTGGAATTGAGAGGTGGAAAGGAGGTGGAAACGAGGGGGTCTTGGTGGCATGAATTTGGGAGGAATCCTGTGGCTTGGCTCCGGCCATGGGGAGCGACGGAGGGCTTGGAGATAGGGTTGGCTGGGTCGAGGATGCTTCTAGGAGGGAGAGGGGACAAATGGAGTGGAGAGGAGGGCTCGTAATGGACCCATATAGGTGCGGCTAGGAGCACCATGGGCGGAGCTCACGACCACGGCCCAGGGCGTCGCCAGGGGCCAAACGGGCACTTTGGGGCACGTCTGAGGTGCTCGTGGGCGTGGTCCAGGTCAAGGGAGAGAAAAGAGGGAGCGGGGACGGGTCAGAGGAATCGCGTGTGTGAGGCTGCCCATTGGAGCCCTTGGGCGGCCGGTGCGTGTGTGAGAGGAGGCAGCAGGAGGAAGAGAGAGGAGGCAGCCAGCACGGCTGTCATGTTGCGGACGTCGAGGACCTCTACTGGCGCGAGGGGGAGGCTCGAGGTGGTCGGGGGACGCGGCGTCAACGGTCGAGAGTGCGATGACGTGCTCTAGAGCGCGTCTTTGGCCGGCGTCTGCGGCTTTTCGCACGCACCAATGTGTCCACTTGTGTCTGGCAGCTGCATGGGGGAGTAAACAATGGGAAAGTGGCATTGGATGCCCGGATACCTGGCAGGAGAGAGAGAGGTGAGAAAATCGGAGAAATGCAGCTGTCCAGAGAGGGGAAAAGAGCTTTTCACCCCCATCATCATGGCTCCTCGGGCAGCGAAAGATGAAGGGGTTAGTGGAGGACCAGATTATGCTATGGGAGAAATCTAACTCATGGAGATTAGTGGAGGGGGCTGAAACATGGAGTTTTAAATTTTGTTAGAAGGTGTTTGATGGTGGTTTGGGCAAGCAAATGCATTCTCCTTGCCATCATATTTACCAGGAGTGAGTGGAATCACACAATAGTAGTGTCCACCAATTTCGAGGTCAAATGGAGAAAGTGGCCAATGCAACTTTTGTAAACCCTAGAAATCAACAAAAATGGATTTTCCAAGATTTATTCATGCAAATCTATTCTCCTTGATGCACCACTTGGCTTAGTGTCATCATTTGAGGATTTGAACATGTACACAAAAATTCAGATCAAAAGGACACAATTGGCAATGTAGAGTTGTTCAAATTTGGTTCTGGACATGAAGGGTTTTAGAACACTTTGATCATGATATCCTTCTCTCCAACTTGTTCCAATTGGTCTAGATGCATTATTACACCATTTGAGCATGTGCACCAAGTTTGAGAGCATTTGGACATGTTTGGCAGTGCAAAGTTGTTCAAACTTGGAAAAGGACAGAAATGGTTTTGAGAGGGTTTGGTGGGTCTATATTGTTCTCCATGACATGAGACTTTGTAGGATCCTCAAGTAGGTCATTTTGGACATGATAGAATTTTCCTGTATTTAATGGGTAATATTTCCTTTGTAAACAATTTCAAAATCTTGAAATGTCTAGAAATAGTTTTTGAGGGATTTGACCAATAATTTGAACATGACCATGTGTTGAAACTCTTATATATGGACAATATATGTTCACTGAGCTTCCCTAAAGTTTCTAATTTTTTTTTGAAACATTTAAATAATTTAACCTATTAAAGACCATTTATGGCCTTAAGAAAAAGCCTTTAAATAAAATAGGAAAATAACTTTTAAAATTATATCTTTGTGGTTTCTAGGTGTCCTATATCTAATAGGAGTCAAATATAATTTTTGAAAGATTTTTCACACCCTTCATTAAGTACTTGTAGTTCAAGTCTCAATTGAGGGGTTTTTGGAAAACCTAATTTAGGAAATACTTTTTGGCCAAAATATTTTTGCAAGAAGTTATTTTTATGTCCTGCACACATGGCATGATCATTGGGCAAGGTTTTGGATCAAGGAGAAGGAGTATAAGAGTTGGAGGATTTATTTGATTTTTAGAGCACTTGCAACCAACACACAAAAATCAAATCAAGCAAAGACCTAAACACTCAAAAGTTTTTGACAAACCACATTTTATCATGATTTATTAGCTTAAGTGTTGTGGCATGAAAACCAGGGTGTGACAGCAATGATAATGATGTAGAGATTGAACTTGCTGTTGATCTTGATAACCCACAATCAAAGAATCAACATTATAATAAGAGAGACTTTGTTGCTAGGAAGCACGGTAAAGAAAGAGAACCATGGGTTCAGAAACCCATGCCTTTTCCTCCTAAACCATCCAAGAAAAAAGGATGATGAGGATTTTGAGCGCTTTGCTGAAATGATTAGACCTATCTTTTTGTGTATGCGTTTGACTGATATGCTTAAAATGAATCCTTATGCTAAGTACATGAAAGATATTGTTACAAATAAGAGAAAGATACCGGAAGCTGAAATTTCCACCATGCTTGCTAATTATACTTTTAAGGGTGGAATACCAAAGAAACTTGGAGATCCAGGAGTACCAACTATACCGTGCTCCATTAAAAGAAACTATGTTAAAACTACTTTATGTGATCTTGGAGCCGGTGTTAGTGTTATGCCTCTCTCTTTATATCATAGACTTGATTTGAAAAAGTTGACACCTACTAAAATATCTTTACAAATGGCTGATAAATCAACTGCTATACGTGTCGGTATTTGTGAGGATGCGCCTGTTGTGGTTGCAAACGTTACTATTTTAATGGACTTTGTTATTCTTGATATTCCCGAGGACGATAGTATGTCTATTATTCCTGGAAGACCCTTTTTGAATACTGTAGGGGCTGTTATTGATTGCAATAAAGGCATTGTCACTTTTCATGTTAATGGTAATGAGCATACGATACACTTTCCGAGGAAACAACCTCAAGTCCACAGTATCAATTCTATTGGAAAATTTTCAACAATTACTATTGGAGGTTTTGAATTTCCTCTTCCTATTATCAAGAAGAGATATGATATTCTTATTGTTGGGGATGTGCATATCCCCGTTGAGGTAAGCTAGTGTTATTCGAAAATTCTTCGGTTTCATGTTATTCGAAATGAGTTTGTTAACAAGACCTGATCAACCTTGTTAGTGGATTCCTTTTGATGAGCATGAGATGGATGAAGTTAGAAAACACAACTCTCTGTACCCTCCTTTTACTTTCTGTTATTTAGTCTAAATAAAGCAAAAATAGTATTTTTTGTCTGTTTTCTGAATTATCCTTGCAATAAAAAATACCCTAAAAATAAAAGTTCTCCAAATGCCCTGAAAATTAAATATGATTTTTTTTCTAGAATATTTGAGAATATCTGGCACTAAGAACACAGCAGGGGGAGCAGCCACGTGCCCACGAGGGTGGAGGGCGCGCCCACCCCTCCTGGGCGCACCCCCTGCCTCGTGGACCCCACGTGGGTCCCCTCCACTTATTCCAGCCACCACACACTCCTTCTTCCTCCCAAAAAGCACTATCCAGCTCAAACCCGAGTTCTTGCTCATCTTGCTGCCATTTTCGATCTCCTTGCTCAAAGCTCCATTCACAAAACTGCTTTGGGGATTGTTCTTTGGTACATGACTCCTCTAATGGTCCAATTAGTTTTTGTTCTGGTGCTTTATTCATTGCAAATTTTTGCTGCTTAGGTGACCCTGTTCTTGAGCTTGCATGTCAAATTTATATGGTCAAAAGTAGTTTTAATGCATGATATAGCCTCTAGGCACTTGTAGGAGTAGTTGCTATCAATTTGTTGAGTTTGGCTCACTTTTATTTTAAATTACTAAAAATTTCAGAAATTTTTTAGAGGAAGAAATATGTTTAGGAAAATGTACCAAGGTGGTTCCTCAAGGAAGCAAGGATCTAGGCCCGCAATACGCGAGCTGGACAATGAACTACCAACAGATGCTCAAGTGCGGCCTTGTGAATGGCCGTCTGAGGACTTCATGGTTTGGGCAGGGAATAAGGAAGAATTTGAAGCATATGTGTGTAACGCTGATCTTGAGAGCTTCGTGGCAGATACGTGTCGTCAGTACCTCTATTTAACTGATTCATTTGTGAGAAGGTTTAAATTTACATCATTGCGCAATTCTCAAACTGTCCTATTTGATCTTTATGATAAATCTTATACCATGGACTTAGAAGATTTTAATACTGCTTGTAAACTCCCATAGTGGGGTAATGTTAGTGAACCTCGCAAATCTGAATATAAAGACTTTCTTGCTAGTATAATTGTGGGGGAATCTAGGGAAATCACACAAGCTACCATAGGGAGCATTCATTTTCCTGCTATACATTATTTTGCTCTCTTCATAGGTAGATGCATAAATGTTAAGGATGAGGCGTGTCACATGTGTGTTCCTAATCTTAGTGTTCTCGAGTGTTGTATTAGGAGATAGACAATATAACTTGGGGGCCATTTTTGCACGTGGGTTGCATAATAATAGTATTGATGGAGATTTCTTTGGTGGAATTTATGCAACCCGTTTAGCTTATTTTCTTGAGATACCCATTCATGGAGATGATATTGAGTTGCCTCCTGCTTATTTAGATTATAATGCCATGGTTCGTCATCAGTTTGTTTAGTGGAACAATGAGTTCCTCCAGTACCGACTAATCTTCGATAGACGAATCACCTATCATGTCGCTCTCCCTGCTCCTGCTTTCTTTGACTTTCAGACAAAAGGGAGATCTATTATAACCAGGGAGGAGGCGACTGAGTATGAGAGGAGGGCGGAGGCAACTCACCTCCAAGATGCACCTCATCAGGCAATTGCCGCTGCATCTCAGTACGACCCCAGCTACAACTTTGAATCATGGGCATAGACCAAATTAGGCCAAAAGCCTAAGCTTGGGGGAGTACGTATCTCTCACCGACATTATATTCATGTTCACACACTCATGCCAGTTGTCGGTGCTCATACTTTTTCATTGTATCATCCATGCTAGTTTATTTTCCTTTTAAGCTTTCTTCTTGTGTGTTTGAAAAACCTTAAGAAAACCCAAAAAAAAATAGTTGTAGCTTTTAGTTAGTTTACTTTCCATGCCTGTAGTAGTAGTAATTAAAAGGAAAACCCAAAAAGATTTCTCGTTCTTCTTTTGCTTGTTGGGAGCTTTCCCGTGTAAATAGTTTTATTTATTTTCTTTCCTTTGGGGGTCAAGAGGACCATAATGAAAATGTTGAGTGGCTCTTATATCCATTATTGTTGATCTAACAAAGAGCCCATATTACCTTGTCTTCTCTCTTGAATTGAATGCTTGCAGATTCCAGCTTAGTCCAATGCACGTGCACTATTATTATTTTTCAAACCATTTGGTTGTGCAAGTGAAAGGCAATAATGATGATTATTTGATGGATTGATTGAGATGAGAAAAGCTGGTATTAACTCGACCTCTCTTGTTTTTGTAAATATGATTAGTTCATCATTCATGATTCAGCCTATTATGAAAGAAACATGTTTGCAATGACAATTAGAGATTGTAGTTGCTTATGCCATGCTTAATTAGCTAGGAGTTTATAATGGTTTACCTTGCGTGCCAACATGCTATTAAAATGGTTGTGATGTGGTATGATAGGGTGGTATCCTCCTTTGAACAATTTGAGTGGCTTGACTTGGCACATGTTCACGCATGTAGTTGAAACAAAATCAACATAGCCTCTACGATATTTATGTTCATGGTGCATTATATCCTACTCATGCTTGCATTCGGTGTTGATTAATTTTAATGCAAGTTCATGACTGTTGTCGCTCTCTAGCTGGTCGCTTCCCAGTCTTTTTCTAGCCTTCACTTGTACTAAGCGGGAATACTGCTTGTGCATCCAACTCCATAAACCCCAAACTTATTCCATATGAGTCCACTATACCTTCCTATATACGGTATCTACCTGCCGTTCCAAGTAAATTTTTATGTGCCAAACTATAAACCTTCAAATAAACATTCCGTTTTGTATGCTCGAATAGCTCATGTATCAACTAGGGTTGTCTGTATCTTCCATGCTAGGCGGGTTATTCTCAAGAGGAGTGGACTCCGCTCCTCATTCACGAGAAAATGGGTGGTCACCGGGATGCCCAGTCCCATGCTCAAATCAAATCAAAATAATTGCAAACAAAACTCCCCCAGGATTGTTGTTAGTTGGAGACACCTGTTGTTTCGGCAAGCCATGGATTGATGCTTATTGGTGGTGGGGGAGTATAAACTTTACCATTTTGCTTGGGAACCGCCTATAATATGTGTAGCATGGAAGATATCGAGATCTCTCGGTTGTTATTTTGACAATGAAAGTATATCGCTCAAAATATTATTCATTTCTATTTCAAAATCGAGCTCTGGCACCTCTCCAAATCCATGCTTCCCTCTGCGAAGGGCCTATCTATTTACTTTTATGTTGAGTCATCACCCTCTTATTAAAAAGCACCAGTTGGAGAGCACCGCTGTCATTTGCATCCATTACTATTAGTTTACATTGAGTATGACTTGACTGGATCTCTTTTACCATGAATTACAATGTCTAGTTAGTCCTTGATCTTGAAAGGTGCTATGCATTTATGTTTTGCGGTCTCAGAAAGGGCTAGCGAGATACCATCTTGTTATATCATATTATGATTGTTTTGAGAAAGTGTTGTCATCCAAGATTTATTATTATTGCTCGCTAGTTGATTATGTCATTGATATGGGCAAACATGAGACCTAAATGTTATTGTGAATATGGTTAGTTCATAATCTTTGCTCAAAACTTGAATGCTGGCTTTACATATTTACAACAACAAGAGCAAACAGAGTTTGTAAAAGTTTTTCTTTATCATTTTCAGTTTATCAACTGAATTGCTTGAGGACAAGCAAAGGTTTAAGCTTGGGGGAGTAGATACGTCTCCATCGTATCTACTTTTCCAAACACTTTTGCCCTTGTTTTGGACTCTAACTTGCATGATTTGAATGGAACTAACCCGGACTGACGCTGTTTTCAGCAGAATTGCCATGGTGTTATTTTTGTGCAGAAATAAAAGTTCTTGGAATGACCTTAAAATCAACGCAGACTATTTTTGGAATATATAAAAAATACTGGAAGAAGAATCCACGTCAGGGGGGCCATGGCTTGTCCATGAGGGTGGGGGCGCGCCTCCCCCCTGGGCGTGCCCCCTGCCTCGTGGGCCCCCTAACGCTCCACCGACCTCAACTCGAACTCCATATATTCTTGTTCGGGGAGAAAAAATCAAAGAGAAGGATTCATCACGTTTTACGATACGGAGCCACCGCCAAGCCCTAAATTCTCTCGGGAGGGATGATCTGGAGTCCGTTCAGGGCTCCGGAGAGGGGAATCCGTCGCCATCATCATCGTCAACCTTCCTCCATCACCAATTTCATGATGCTCACCGTCGTGCGTGAGTAATTCCGTCGTAGGCTTACTGGATGGTGATGGGTTGGATGAGATTTATCATGTAATTGAGTTAGTTTTGTTAGGTTTGATCCCTAGTATCCACTATGTTCTGAGATTGATGTTGCTATGACTTTGCTATGCTTAATGCTTGTCACTAGGGCCCAAGTGCCATGATTTCAGATCTGAACCGATTATGTTTTCATGAATATATGCGAGTTCTTGATCCTATCTTGCAAGTCTATAGTCACCTATTATGTGTTATGATCCGTTAACCCCGAAGTGACAATAATCGGGACCATTACCGGTGATGGCCGTAGTTTGAGGAGTTCAAGTATTCACTCTATGTTAATGCTTTGGTCCGGTACTCTGTTAAAAGGAGGCCTTAATATCCCTTAGTTTCCAATAGGACCCCGCTGCCACGGGAGGGTAAGACAAAAGATGCCATGCAAGTTCTTTTCCATAAGCACGTATGACTATATTCAGAATACATGCCTACATTACATTGATGAACTGGAGCTAGTTCTGTGTCACCCTATGTTATAATTGTTGCATGATCGATCGCATCCGACATAATTATCCATCACCGATCCAAAACCTATGAGCTTTTCCTATATTGTTCTTCGCTTATTTACTTTCCCGTTGCTACTGTTACAATCACTATAAAACCCAAAAAAATACTTTTGCTACCGTTACTATTAATATCATATTACTTTGCTACTAAATACTTTGCTGCAGATATTAAGTTTCCAGGTGTGGTTGAATTGACAACTCAGCTGCTAATACTTGAGAATATTCTTTGGCTCCCCTTGTGTCAAATCAATAAATTTGGGTTGAATACTCTACCCTCGAAAACTATTGCGATCCCCTATACTTGTGGGTTATCAAGACTATTTTCTAGCGCTGCCGCCGGGGAGCATAGATCTATTCTTTGAGTCACTTGGGATTTATATTTTCTTACCATGAAGAACTTGAAAGATCAAAGAACCAAGATTTTTCCCTCAACTATGAGGGGAGGTAAGGAACTACCATCTAGCTCTGCACTTGATTCACCTTCTGTTTTTTGTAAACTTGCGACACCTACACCTGTTATTCATTCTGATATGTCGCATGTTATTGATGATGCACTTCTGCTTTGCATGATACTTATGATGAAACTACTTCTATGCTTGATAATACTGTGCCACTAGGTGAATTTCTTGATGAACAACTTGCTAGTGCTAGAGAGAATGAAATTATTGAACGTGATAATATTGATGAAAGTGATGATGAAGATTCTCCCCCTAGATATGAATTTCCTGTTGTTCCTGAGGGTTATGTTATGGATGAAGAAACTGCTAGAGACTTCTTAGCTTGCAATGATAGATCTGATCTTAAGAAATTATTAGCTAAGCTTAAAGAAAAGTCTTTGAATGCTAGGATGAAATATGACCCTACCTTTGCTACTTCGCCTATCTTTATTACTGATAAGGATTATGATTTCTCTGTCGATCCCGAGTTAATTACTTTGGTTGAATCTGATCCTTTCTATGGCTATGAATCTGAAACTGTTGTGGCACATCTTACTAAATTAAATGATATAGCCACCCTGTTTACAAATGATGAGAAAACTCGCTATTACATTATCCTTAAGTGGTTTCCGTACTCATTAAAGGGTGATGCTAAAACATGGTTTAATTCTCTTGATCCTGGTTGTGTGCGTAGTCCCCAGGATATGATTTATTACTTCTCTGCTAAATATTTCCCCGCTCATAAGAAACAAGCTGCCTTAAGGGAAATATATAATTTTGTGCAAATTGAAGAAGAGAGTCTCCCACAAGCTTGGGGGAGGCTTCTCCGATTACTTAATGCTTTGCCTGATCATCCTCTCAAGAAAAATGAAATACTTGATATCTTTTATAATGGACTAACCGATGCTTCCAGAGACTACCTGGATAGTTGTGCTGGTTGTGTTTTCAGGGAAAGAACTGTTGATCAAGCTGAATTGCTATTGAATAATATGTTTACTAATGAAAACAATTGGACACTTCCTGAACCAACTCCTAAGCCAACTCCGAAGAAAAGGGGTATTCTATTTCTCAGTCCTGAAGATATGCAAGAGGCAAAGAAATCTATGAAAGAAAAAGGTATTAAAGCTGAAGATGTTAAGAATTTACCACCTATTGAAGAAATACATAGTCTTGATAACCCGACACAGGTAGTAAAGGTATATTATCTCTATAGATTAGATGAAGGTGATATTCCTCGTTATAAGTCTGCTAGCCAATGCTTAGACGAGTTTGATAATTTTATTGTTAAACAAGAAAATATCAATGCTTATGTTGGTAGACAATTGAAACACAATGCTGATATGCTTGAACACTTGAGTGATTATATGGCTAGTGTTAAAGGTGAACTTAAACTTATTAGTAAACATGCTTCTATGGTTGCCGGTCAAGTAGAACAAGTACTTAAATCTCAAAATGATTTGCTCAATGAATTAAACAATGATAATAATGATAATGATGTTAGAGTTATGACTAGAGGGGGTAAAATGACTCAGGAACCTTTGTATCCTGAGGGCCATCCTAAGAGAATTGAGAAAGATTCTCAAAGAACTAATGTTGATGCACCTAGTCCTTCTTAGAGGAAGAAAAAGAAAAATGATTGGACTTTGTATGCTTCTAGTGAACCTGTTGTTGACACACCTGAGAATCCCAATGTTGATGCAGAATTTTAATTCGGCGGCCAAGCTCCCGGACACCGCCGAACGAGTCTGGATTACTCCGCAGCAAGACAGTCCAGCTCGTCAGGAGCTTGACTAGCAATTCGGCCTCCGTCTCAGTCCCGACCAAATGGTGGCATACGTACCGCGCGCACATAACTACACACTCAAAATACCATGGGCAAAGACGGAGGCGTAACCCGATTATGATCCATATATGGCTCGATCGTCCCTGGACACAAACATTTTCTCTTTTATTTTTATCCTTTTCAAGTTTCTTCTCCATAGGTCCTTCTCGACGGCCTGATAATCGATCCTTTCGAAGGATGGATATACCAAGGTGGCAAGTAGCATCGATGTACGGGGGAATTTCTAGGTGATCTTTTTGATGATCACTCTACCTATTTTCAGGACCCGCACGAAGGTCACCCCTTGGTCTCGGCATGTTAAATAGCCCTGCTGACTATCGCACTATTTGTACAAATATGCTTTTACGTATTAATCAAATTGTAATGGAAACAGTTTGCGACCCAGCTTATGTGGCACTGGGTTCCTACTTCATTTTATTTCGTTATTCTTATTGATAGCATCCGTACACTTTGGTACGCCTTGATTTGTCAGGAGCCTCATTGCGCTCCATATTACGGCAACAAGTCCGAACACTTTTACAGTATAGTTCGGTCCCCCGAATTTAGCAATATATGCATCGACTCAGAATCATGTCTTTGGTCAATAGTTGGGTTGCCCGGCTCCTGTGCTTACTACCTTACGTTCCGCTCTATCGGCTAGGGTAGTAAAGGGATAACTACTGTGATTGTGTCCTGGTTTATCCGGATGAGCACCTTAGTAGAGAAAGCTGAAAACTGACTGTCGTGATGCGGCGTGAGCTGGTCAGCTATTCGAAGGTTAAAATCTCTTGCGATTTTTTCCGCATTATGCGATGGATCGGCCTTCACCCGATCAGGTGTTTACAGCACCCTAGTCCGGACTAACGAATACTAGGGGTTGCGCGTACATTTCTATTGTCAAACTCCTATGGTTAAGTCAGGGTGATAAAGCCACATAGTCCGATTGCCTGGTTTGCTGCGCTAAACACCTCCTTTAAGGACCAAAATCTTGGATCAAGAGTGTTTAGGTTTCAACCCGAACACCCCCGTACTACCTATGTGGGAGCTGAAGCCGACAACTGGCCAACTCTTAGATTTAATAAAACAGCCGCACAGGGGGTAAAATATTAAAATAAACATCAAGCACTATACTACATATCAGCCTTGCTTTCATCATACAGGACGGGATAATATGAAGGTATTCATTCAGAGATAATGTCTTTTGAACACCGGCCCTCTACAATGCGGGATCCCTTCAGGACATCCTCAAAATACCGCTCGGGTGTACGGTGCTCCTTGCCCGCGGGCGGTCCCTCAGTCGCGAGCTTGATGGCGTCCATCTTCGCCCACATCACCTTGACACAGGCGAAGGCCATTCGCGCACCTTTGATGCAGAACAACCTCTTGATGGCGTCAAGCCGAGGGCAGGCATTGACCATCCGCTTCACGAGTCCGAAGTATCTATTGGGCAGGGTGTCAGCAGGCCATAGACGGATTATAAAATCCTTCATGGCTAGTTTGGCCGCCCTATGTAGTTCGGTCAGCTGCTTCAGCTGATCGCTAAAGGGCACTGGATGTTTTCACGCAAGGTATTGCGACCAGAACAGCTTCTCCGTTGAGCTCCCCTCTTTGGCTTCGAAGAACTCCGCTGCGTCAGCAACACTGCGCGGCAGATCCGCAAATGCTCCTAGAGAACTCCAAATCCGGGTCAGTAAGAGGAACCTTTTCTTCACAAACTTGCTCTGCATAATAAAGGCTTACCCCCCGCGATTTTCCTGGCTTCCTGGATCTCTTGGAGGGCACCCTAGGCTTCGGCATGGGCCTCTTGTGCGCTTTGGCGGGCCTTAGCAAGTTCGGACTCTTGGTCCGAAATCTTGCGCTCTAAGGACTCACATTTCTTTGTGGTGTCTTGGAGCTCCTACTGGACCTCCCCGACCCTTGCCTCGTACTTTTCACGGGCGGCTTGTTCCTTCACCGCTCTCTCTTGGGCCTCGACCAGCGACTTCTTGAGGATCTCCACCTCGGTCTCAGCTCCTACGAAATATCATGATAGTATGATCAACATAAACAATTCATATCTTTCTACATCTCAATAGACCATTGCATACCTTGCTAGTCCTCTAGTTATTTTTTAACATGGCCGAGCACTTCCTCGGCCCGCTCCAAACTCTGCTTCGGTTTAGAGACTTCGGTAGAATGAGAGGTCGCAGCCAGCATCAATGTCTGCTTATTCATATAGACATATATTGGTTAGTCTCCTGCAAAAATTATTTGATCCTCTGTCCGGCTTCTCTTTTCGAGCACTGGACAGTGTCCCAGGGGCTACTATCTATACTCAGATATTCTTTTTGCATAAATTATGCCGCATACCTTAAAGCCTGTTAGAAGGCTGGTGCAGGCTTCGGTCAGTCCGCTCTTAGCGGACCGAACCCTCTCAACCACCATACCCTCATGGGTACGATGTTCTTGAAAGTGCAACTATCCCTAGGTGGTTTTGGTAATTCATAACAACATATAGCTCATTGAGCTAATGCTATTCCAAGATGATTATTTCAGGAAAGCTCAATGATTGGCATGGCATGGATGTGAAAGTGGAACCCTCAAAATGTTAAGGACAAAGGATTGGCTCAAGCTCAAAAGCTCAAGACTCTTCATTTTATATTTTAGTGATCCAAGATCACATTGAGTCTTTAGGAAAAGCCAATACTATCAAGGAGGGATGAGGTGTTGCTTAATGAGCCTCTTGCTTCATGTGCTTAGTGATATGCTCCAAAACCCTCAACTACTTTCCCATATCCACATATGACCTAAACCCTAAGCCAAACTCGGTCCTACCGATTCTTCCTATCCGGCGCCACCGAGTTTCACTTGTCATAAGCCACTGCCAAACCCTAGCAATTCAGTTCTACCGATAGGGATCTCGGTCTCACCGAGATGTAATTGCAAACTCTCTGTTTCCCTTCCGTAACTTTTCAGTCTCACAGAAAGAGCGAATCGGTCCCACCGAGATTGCAATGTAAATTCAGTGTTTCCCCTTTGTAACTTTTTGGTCTCACCAAAAGAGCAAATTGGTCCCACCGAGTTTGCCTGACCAACTCTCTGGTTAGCTAATTACCAAATTCGGTCTCACCGAGTTTGTGTAATCGGTCTCACCGAGATTACGTTATGCCCAAACCCTAACCATATCGGTCCTACCGAGTTGCATGTCAGTCCCACCGAAAATCTCTAACGGTCACTAGGTTTACATTTTCGGTCCGACCGAGTTTGTTGATTCGGTCCCACCGAGATTGGAAAACTATGTGTAACGGTTGGATTTTGTGTGGAGGCTATATATACCCCTCCACCTCCTCTTCATTTGAAGAGATAGCCATCAGAACACATACACCATTCCAACTCATATGTTCTGAGAGAGAACCACCTACTCATGTGTTGAGACCAAGATATTCCATTCCTACCATATGAATCTTGATCTCTAGCCTCTCCAAGTTGCTTTCCACTCAAATCTTCTTTCCACAAAATCAAAATCCTATGAGAGAGAGTTGAGTGTTGGGGAGACTATCATTTGAAGCACAAGAGCAAGGAGTTCATTACCTACACACCATTTGTTACTTCTTGGAGAGTGGTGTCTCCTAGATTGGCTAGGTGTCACTTGGGAGCCTCCGACAAGATTGTGGAGTTGAACCAAGGAGTTTGTAAGGGCAAGGAGATCGCCTACTTCGTGAAGATCTACCGCTAGTGAGGCAAGTCCTGTGTGGGCGATGGCCATGGTGGGATAGACAAGGTTGCTTCTTCGTGGACCATTTGTGGGTGGTTGCTTCTTCATGGACCCTTCGTGGGTGGAGCCCTGTGTGGACTCGCGAAACCGTTACCCTTTGTGGGTGGAGCCCTGTGTGGACTCGCGCAACCGTTACCCTTTGTGGGTTGAAGTCTCCATCAACGTGGATGTAGGATAGCACCACCTATCCGAACCACGGGAAAAACATCCGTGTCTCCAATTGCGTTTGAATTCTCCAAACCCTTCCCTTTACATTCTTGCAAGTTGCATGCTTTACTTTCCGCTGCCAATATACTCTTTGCATGCTTGCTTGAATTGTGTGATGATTGCTTGACTTGTCCTAAAATAGCTAAAATCTGCCAAGAACTAAAATTGGGAAAAGGTTAAGTTTTTATTTGGTCAAGTAGTCTAATCACCCCCCTCTAGACATACTTTCGATCCTACAAGTGGTATCAGAGCTTTGGTCTCCATTTGCTTTGATCTCCATAGCTTTTGGTGGTCATAGCCTTGGTTTCACAACCTAGGAGACTATGGCGTCTAGCGAGGGAAATTATCACCGTAGAGGTCCCTACTTTGATGGTACTAATTTTGCTAGTTGGAAGCATAAAATGAAAATGCATATTCTTGGACATAACCCCGCCGTTTGGGCTATTGTGTGTGTTGGTTTGCAAGGTGACTTCTTTGATGGGAGAGAACCAAACCGTGAAGCTACCGCGGATGAGTTGAAGATGTTGCAATACAATGCTCAAGCTTGTGATATTCTCTTCAACAGATTGTGCCCCGAAGAATTCAACAAAATCAGCCGTCTTGAGAATGCAAAGGAAATTTGGGACACGTTGATTGATATGCACGAAGGTACCGACTCCGTCAAAGAATCCAAGTTGGATGTGCTTCAAAGCCAACTTGACAAGTTCAAGATGAAGGATGGTGAAGGTGTCGCTGAAATGTACTCTAGGCTTGCTCTCATCACAAATGAGATTGCCGGCTTAGGAAGTGAAGAGATGACCGATAGATTCATCATCAAGAAGATTCTAAGAGCCTTGGATGGAAAATATGATACCGTGTGCACATTGATCCAAATGATGCCCAATTACAAAGATCTCAAGCCAACGGAGGTGATTGGAAGAATTGTTGCTCATGAGATGTCACTTAAGGATAAAGAGGAACTTCACAACAAATCAAGTGGTGCCTATAAAGCCTCTTGTGAAGCCCCTACATCATCAAGTGAGAAACAAGACTTCAATGAAGAATTGAGCTTCATGGTGAAGAACTTCAACAAGTTCTACAAGAGTAGAAGCAAAGATAGAAGCTTCAAGTCAAGGTCCTACAATGACAAAAGATCTTCTAGTCGAGAGCGAAACTGCTACAGTTGTGGAAGACCCGGACACTATTCCAATGAGTGTACGGCTCCCTACAAGAGAAGAGAAGATTCTCCAAAAAGAAGAAGCAAAGAATCACCACCAAGAGAGAGAAGGAGTAGAGATGATCGTTATGAACGAAGATACTCACGGAGAAGCAAGGATTCAGAAAGAAAGGAAAAATCATCAAGGAGCTACACAAGACGAAGACATCAAGCTCATGTTGGTGAATGGGTATCCGGCTCCGACTCCGACAGCCACTCCGAGAGAAGTTATCACTCCGACTCCGAAGATACTCAAGATGAAGGTGTTGCCGGTCTAGCACTTGTGTCAACCAACTCCTACGACATATTTGACTCACCAAATGAAGGAATTGGAAGATGCTTCATGGCCAAAGGTCCTAAGGTAACACACCCCGAGTATGTTGATTTCAATAGTGATGAAGATGACTTGTTAGGTGATGATTTGCTTGTTGACAACTCTAGTGATGAATACTATGATGAAACGTCAATTAAACATGCTAATCAAGATAAAACGAATGACAATGATAAGGAGAAGATTGAGGACCTAACTAAAGAACTAAACACTCTTAAGTTAGCCCATGAAACTATCTTCAAAGATCATCGAGAACTTTTAAGAGCTCATGAGAAATTACGCTTTGAAAAGCTCAATCTTGAGCAAGAGCATGAGTTCTTAAAAGCAATCAATGATGATCTCCGCAAGAAAAGTTCTTCTCACATTGCCAAGCGTTTACTCTTATCCACTTACATGCCTCAAGTCAAGTCTAGTAACAAGAACAAGAAAGATTCTTCCTCTAGTAGTAACAATGATCATGCTAAATCCAATATTGTTGCTTCTAGTTGTTCTCTTGATTCCACTAATGATTCTCTTAGCCAAGTTACACTTGAGCAAGAAAATAGCTTATTGAAGGGAATTATAGAGAAAGGAGTGTACAAAAGCCTTGCCGGGAGTAAGCAATTCGAGGAAATTGTGCGCAAGCAAGGAATACACCGGAAGAAACAAGGTGTTGGTTTTGAAGGAAAGTTCAATGCCAATGGAGTTGAGTGGGAAGAAGATCAATACCCCAAGACAAAGTTTGTTCCTCAACAAGAGAAGTATGATACTTCTTTCGAGGGGACACAAGCTCAAGATGATCTTCCACCACAAGACTACAAGCAAAAAGGCAAGGACAAGCTTCAAGAGGAAATTGACGCATTTGAAGAAGCTCCTAAGACCTTAGTCAAGTGAATTCCCAAGACTACTTCAAGTTCCACTTCATCAAGTACGACTACAACTCCAAGGATTCCCATCAAGATGATGTGGATCCAAAAGAAGAAGAACTAGAGAGTCCTTGAGGGTGACTCCGCCAACATACTTCGCTCATCATTTTGGCAAGAACAAGTGCAATCAACTTCCACATCTTGCACTAGTTCAAGGAGTCACAAACCCTCATGTTGGTAAGACAAGGGACAAGGTAACCTAAAAGTTTTCATGGACATCATCTTGTGTGTGCATCACTCTATGTCTATGGATATCCTTGTTTGTTCCTTGTGGGACTAACCCATGTAGGTATTGAAAGTGCAATTCACTCAAATGGATAGCTCCAAGTGATCTACATCGACATTGAGCATCCACATCTTCAACATCTACATGAAGTCATCATCGACAAAAACCAAGGTTAGTTCATCCCTCTTAGGGGGGGTATCACATCTAGGGGGAGCTTTACTCTAAGACTTGAGCTAAAGCAACTCTAAAGATGTGAACACAACAATGCTTTATGTAAAAGTGGTAACCCCACTTGAGCTTAAACGATGAGTATGACCTATGATCAAGTGTTCTCACTTGACTCCTAAGTCAATATACTCATATATAGATGACCTAGTCATCGCAAATTGCTTGATAGATGCTAGAATTGGTTGTGCATGCCTTGTCACATATTTCATTTGCCATCTTATTGTGTGAGCATGCTGGTTGCATATTTTACTCATTCGAGGACATCCACTTGTTGTTTTGATTGTTTGGTTTTATTTTCTTTTGCCAAGTGGATGGACAAGAATGCCTAAGAACCTCCTCTAGCTATCTATGCTTTTCCGTCTCAAACTCTATTCATGCTGCATCACAAAATTTGATCAAGTCAGATTCGAATCACTCTGTGTGAGGAGCGCTCGGAGTCCCCGATTCGTCATAGACTTAAACTTCCAAAACCTCTTTATGATTCTCGGTCTGACCGATACCCCACCTTCGGTCCTACCGAGATCACTAAGTTGATCTAGGTTTTCGATCTCGGTGCAACCAATTTGAACCTTTCGGTCACACCGAGTTTCAGTAACTGCTTGCAGTTATGAATCTCGGTGCCACCGAGTTGTTCCACTCGGTCACACCGACAGGGTCGGGCTATATATAGTCACGGGCAAAATTTGGGAATTTCTCCGAACTCCTTCGCCCGCGCGATAGCCTGCTCTGCCAACGTGGTCTCCGGATCGTCTCCTTGCTGCCAGCCGCCTCCAGTCGCTGGTCTCCATCGCCGTCAACGGGAATTCTGCCCCGCCGTTGCCGCCGTAGCGAGTCTCTGCCGAACTAGGGTATGGACTCGATCTTTGTGCTATTCCCCAATCCGATTCTTAGCACATTGTGATCATCATGATTCTTGCCACGATTGAAACACTCCTATCCAGTCAATACGCTCGTAGATTAGGTTTGATTCGAAAATTTTAGGGTTAGGTTTCCGCCGAAACCATCTCGGACCCACCGAGTTGAAAAACTCGGTCCCACCGATTTGGATTATGCCATTGCACAAGTGAGACTCGGTCTGACCGAGAATTACTTATCGGTGTGACCGATTTTGGAATTCTGTGAAACCCTAGCAGTCTCGGTGCCACCGAACTGTGACTCGGTCCAACCGAGTTCACTAGTTTAGGTTCCACAACTGCTTCGGTATCACCGAGTTTGAAAATCGGTAGACCCGAGATGATTTCAGTGGGAAACTAAAACTAAGTTTTTGGATCATTCTATTTGCAAAAATCTCTGCATTTTGTGATGCTCATCCACTCTACCTCATCTATAAACTATTCACAGGGTCAGCAGTCAGAGTTTGCAGCATGTCTGATCAGAGTGATAGCCAAAACATGTCAGAAGAGCAAGTGCAGATGAGTGAGGGCACTAACCCCTCCAGCTCTTCAGATGATGGCAGCAGAAGTACCCCAAGCAATCTGCCAAAAGCTGCCACTAGACAAAGGAAGAAGAGAACTTCTGATTCTGAAGATGAAGATTATGTGGCAAAAGAAGAGGCCACATCAAAGAGAGTTGAGCCAGCTCAAGGCACAAAGCCAGGTCTAAAGATCAAAAGGCCAGCAGGCAGGCAGCCTATGTCAAAGGCTAGAGCTTCAACTGAAAAGCCTGCACCCAAAGAGCCAGTTGCTGTAGAAGGCAAGAAGAGGAAGGAAAGGGTCAAGAAGACTGTAGCCAGAGTGCTTGGAAAGGCTTCCATTATGGAAGAGGAAGAGGAAGAAGAGGTTGTTGCACCAGCACCTAAAGCACCTAAGCTTATGGGTGATGCTATCAGGACAGGGGCTGCTGCATCTAAGCCCAAAGAAGCACCCAAAGCTGCCTCCAAGCCCAAGTCTGCACCAAAGAGGAATACAAGGAGCATTCCTGCAGCTGAGAAGAACAAGGCCCCAGTGCCTGAGACTGTTGCTGAAGAAGAGGATGAAGAGCAAATTCTGAGAAAGCTCAAGCCCAAGATCCCAGACCACAATGATGCTCATCCTGTGGCTGAGGACATGAAGCTCAGGAGAGACTCAGAGCTGAGGAAGTGGAGAGAAGCAGATCCATATGCTTCAAGGAGAAGGACTGTTGTGGACTACAGATTTCACACCAAGGAGCAGCAAGATTTTTATGAGACAGTTTTGCTTGATAAGAAGCCCATTGTTTGTGACATGAGATGAGTTGACTGGACCTACATGAAGGAAAATGAGGAACACTACCCTGGAGTGTATGACAGCTTTAGTGCTTGCGGAGTTGCTGACTTTGTTGGGCAGAAGCTCACAAAGTGGAACGAGGAGCTCATCATGCAATTCTACTCCACGGCACACTTTTATCCAGATGGGAGGATCACATGGATGTCTGAGGGTACGAGGTACCAATCAACTATTGAGGAATGGGCAAAGTTGATCGATGCCCCAGAGGAACAAGCAGATGACTTGGATATCTATGCCAAGAAGAAAATGGATCATAACTCAATGTCCAACATGTACAAGGAAATTCCCAATGAAGCTCTTGACACTTTCAAATTTGGCTCAGTGCATTATCTTCTGTCAGGGCTGCCAACCATCAATTGGATATTGAGGCACACCTTATTGCCCAAGTCTGGATATCACAAGATGATCAGAGGCCATGCAATCAACTTGCTACATGTATTTGATGTGCCATAGAAATTCAAGGTCATGAGCCTCATAGTAGAGACTATCAAGAGGACTGCAGCAGATCAGAAGAGGAGCTGTGGTTATTCCCCTCAAATTCAGGAGCTCATCAACTCTAAGATGGGCACGGGCATATATTTATTGGACAAGGAACACCTGCCCATCCGTCCAGATTTTGAGGACAATCAAGTTGTAATGACTGAGAATGAGCCATCATCAGTTCAAGCACAAGCAAAGAAGGAGAAGGCAAGGAAGGAGAAAGCTGCCAAGATGCCAACTCAAGAGAAGGCATCTGAGTATTTCTTGAAAACCAAACAAGAGCAGCTTGGTTACCTGATTGCATCCACCCTGCGGATTGAGAAAGGACTAGCCACCCTAACTCAAAACCAGGCAAGCCTAGAGAGAATCATGGAACAAAAGTTCTATGACTTGGATGTCAAGCTGACAGAGATTCAGACTGAAGTGGAGCAGCTCCAGGATGACATGCAGGAGAGGAGAGGCAGGACTACCACTGATGCCTTTGCCAGAGTGCCATGAGGTCCGAGGTCGTCTGCAGTGCCAGTTCCTGACACAAGAGCAACTGCCTGAGCTCCAGCCGTAGCACCAGCCCAACCTGCTCCAGTGTCTACTTCAGCTCCAACCCCAGCATCTACTTCAGCATCTACAGAAGCCTTCGTCCTTGGAGTGATCCAGACTCCACCACCACCTGAAGATCAAGCCTGAGCGTCGATCTAGCACTTTGCATTTTCTAGGAACTTTTTGGTAAATTGTTGCCAAAGGGGGAGAAAAATGTATAGATCATAGGCTCCGAGAGAGAGTGTGTTGCTTTTCTCTCTTGCTTTATTTGGTGTTTTTTTCGAACTTGTTTGCTTTTGAGTGCTTGAGATACTATGCTCGTGAGACATTGATGATCATGTGTTTGATCATAAGCTACACTTAATGTTTGATTAATGTTATTATCTTGTCTATCTTATGTGATCATTCACTATTCTTGGTGATGAGTGCATGGATTTCATTCTTATCATTTTAAGCGCTCCACCAAGATATATGTGACATGGAAGAGTAACCCATGACTCTAACTCCTTGTGCATTTAGATATGACATGGAAGAATAACCCAGTCCAAAGCAAATTTTAAATATGCACAAATTTAGGGGGAGCTCTTACTTATCACATACTTCTCAAAGCGACGATATATTTCATGCTTATTATCATTTGACGAAGCTTTGATCTATATGTTGTCATCAATTACCAAAAAGGGGGAGATTGAAAGTGCAACTATCCCTAGGTGGTTTTGGTAATTCATAACAACATATAGCTCATTGAGCTAATGCTATTCCAACATGATTATTTCAGGAAAGCTCAATGATTGGCATGGCATGGATGTGAAAGTGGAACCCTCAAAATGCTAAGGACAAAGGATTGGCTCAAGCTCAAAAGCTCAAGACTCTTCATTTTATATTTTAGTGATCCAAGATCACATTGAGTCTTTAGGAAAAGCCAATACTATCAAGGAGGGATGAGGTGTTGCTTAATGAGCCTCTTGCTTCATGTGCTTAGTGATATGCTCCAAAACCCTCAACTACTTTCCCATATCCACATATGACCTAAACCCTAAGCCAAACTCGGTTCACTTGTCATAAGCCACTCCCGGCGCCACCGAGTTTCACTTGTCATAAGCCACTCCCAAACCCTAGTAATTCGGTTCTACCGATAGGGATCTCGGTCTCACCGAGATGGGATTGCAAACTCTCTGTTTCCCTTTCGTAACTTTTCGGTCTCACCAAAAGAGCGAATCGGTCCCACCGAGATTGCAATGTAAATTCAGTGTTTCCCCTTTGTAACTTTTCGGTCTCACCGAAAGAGCAAATCGGTCCCACCGAGTTTGCCTGACCAACTCTCTGGTTAGCTAATTACCAAATTCGGTCTCACCGAGTTTGTGTAATCGGTCTCACCGAGATTACATTATGCCCAAACCCTAACCATATCGGTCCTACCGAGTTGCATGTCAGTCCCACCGAAAATCTCTAACGGTCACTAGGTTTACATTTTCGGTCTGACCGAGTTTGTTGATTCGGTCCCACCGAGATTGGAAAACTGTGTGTAACGGTTGGATTTTGTGTGGAGGCTATATATACCCCTCCACCTCCTCTTCATTTGAAGAGAGAGCCATCAGAACACATACACCATTCCAACTCATATGTTCTGAGAGAGAACCACCTACTCATGTGTTGAGACAAAGATATTCCATTCCTACCATATGAATCTTGATCTCTAGCCTCTCCAAGTTGCTTTCCACTCAAATCTTCTTTCCACAAATTCAAAATCCTATGAGAGAGAGTTGAGTGTTGGGGAGACTATCATTTGAGCACAAGAGCAAGGAGTTCATTACCTACACACCATTTGTTACTTCTTGGAGAGTGGTGTCTCCTAGATTGGCTAGGTGTCACTTGGGAGCCTCCGACAAGATTGTGGAGTTGAACCAAGGAGTTTGTAAGGGCAAGGAGAACGCCTACTTCGTGAAGATCTACCGCTAGTGAGGCAAGTCCTGTGTGGGCGATGGCCATGGTGGGATAGACAAGGTTGCTTCTTCGTGGACCCTTTGTGGGTGGTTGCTTCTTCATGGACCCTTCGTGGGTGGAGCCCTGTGTGGACTCGCGCAACCGTTACCCTTTGTGGGTGGAGCCCTGTGTGGACTCGCGCAACCATTACCCTTTGTGGGTTGAAGTCTCCATCAACGTGGATGTAGGATAGCACCACCTATCCGAACCACGGGAAAAACATCCGTGTCTCCAATTTCGTTTGAATTCTCCAAACCCTTCCCTTTACATTCTTGCAAGTTGCATGCTTTACTTTCCGCTGCCAATATACTCTTTGCATGCTTGCTTGAATTGTGTGATGATTGCTTGACTTGTCCTAAAATAGCTAAAATCTGCCAAGAACTAAAATTGGGAAAAGGTTAAGTTTTTATTTGGTCAAGTAGTCTAATCACCCCCCTCTAGACATACTTTCGATCCTACAAGTGGATCAGAGCTTTGGTCTCCATTTGCTTTGATCTCCATAGCTTTTGGTGGTCATAGCCTTGGTTTCACAATCTAGGAGAGTATGGCGTCTAGCGAGGGAAATTATCACCGTAGAGGTCCCTACTTTGATGGTACTAATTTTGCTAGTTGGAAGCATAAAATGAAAATGCATATTCTTGGACATAACCCCGCCATTTGGGCTATTGTGTGTGTTGGTTTGCAAGGTGACTTCTTTGATGGGAGAGAACCAAACCGTGAAGCTACCGCAGATGAGTTGAAGATGTTGCAATACAATGCTCAAGCTTGTGATATTCTCTTCAACGGATTGTGCCCCGAAGAATTCAACAAAATCAGCCTTCTTGAGAATGCAAAGGAAATTTGGGACACGTTGATTGATATGCACGAAGGTACCGACTCCGTCAAGGAATCCAAATTGGATGTGCTTCAAAGCCAACTTGACAAGTTCAAGATGAAGGATGGTGAAGGTGTCGCTGAAATGTACTCTAGGCTTGCTCTCATCACAAATGAGATTGCCGGCTTAGGAAGTGAAGAGATGACTGATAGATTCATCATCAAGAAGATTCTAAGAGCCTTGGATGGAAAATATGATACCGTGTGCACATTGATCCAAATGATGCCCAATTACAAAGATCTCAAGCCAACGGAGGTAATTGGAAGAATTGTTGCTCATGAGATGTCACTTAAGGATAAAGAGGAACTTCACAACAAATCAAGTGGTGCCTATAAAGCCTCTTGTGAAGCCCCTACATCATCAAGTGAGAAACAAGACTTCAATGAAGAATTGAGCTTAATGGTGAAGAACTTCAACAAGTTCTACAAGAGTAGAAGCAAAGATAGAAGCTTCAAGTCAAGGTCCTACAATGACAAAAGATCTTCTAGTCGAGAGCGAAACTGCTACAATTGTGGAAGACCCGGACACTATTCCAATGAGTGTACGGCTCCCTACAAGAGAAGAGAAGATTCTCCAAAAAGAAGAAGCAAAGAATCACCACCAAGAGAGAGAAGGAGTAGAGATGATCGTTATGAACGAAGATACTCACAGAGAAGCAAGGATTCGGAAAGAAAGGAAAAATCATCAAGGAGCTACACAAGACGAAGACATCAAGCTCATGTTGGTGAATGGGTATCCGGCTCCGACTCCGACAGCCACTCCGAGAGAAGTTATCACTTCGACTCCGAAGATACTCAAGATGAAGGTGTTGCCGGTCTAGCACTTGTGTCAACCAACTCCTACGACATATTTGACTCACCAAATGAAGGAATTGGAAGATGCTTCATGGCCAAAGGTCCTAAGGTAACACACCCCGAGTATGTTGATTTCAATAGTGATGAATATGACTTGTTAGGTGATGATTTGCTTGTTGACAACTCTAGTGATGAATACTATGATGAAACGTCAATTAAACATGCTAATCAAGATAAAATGAATGACAATGATAAGGAGAAGATTGAGGCCCTAACTAAAGAACTAAACACTCTTAAGTTAGCCCATGAAACTATCTTCGAAGATCATCGAGAACTTTTAAGAGCTCATGAGAAATTACGCTTTGAAAAGCTCAATCTTGAGCAAGAGCGTGAGTTCTTAAAAGCAATCAATGATGATCTCCGCAAGAAAAGTTCTTCTCACATTGCCAAGTGTTTACTCTTATCCACTTACATGCCTCAAGTCAAGTCTAGTAACAAGAACAAGAAAGATTCTTCCTCTAGTAGTAACAATGATCATGCTAAATCCAATATTGTTGCTTCTAGTAGTTCTCTTGATTCCACTAATGATTCTCTTAGCCAAGTTACACTTGAGCAAGAAAATAGCTTATTGAAGGGAATTATAGAGAAAGGAGTGTACAAAAGCCTTGCCGGGAGTAAGCAATTCGAGGAAATTGTGCGCAAGCAAGGAATACACCGGAAGAATCAAGGTGTTGGTTTTTAAGGAAAGTTCAATGCCAATGGAGTTGAGTGGGAAGAAGATCAATACCCCAAGACAAAGTTTGTTCCTCAACAAGAGAAGTATGATACTTCTTTCAAGGGGACACAAGCTCAAGATGATCTTCCACCACAAGACTACAAGCAAAAAGGCAAGGACAAGCTTCAAGAGGAAATTGACGCATTTGAAGAAGCTCCTAAGACCTTAGTCAAGTGGATTCCCAAGACTACTTCAAGTTCCACTTCATCAAGTACGACTACAACTCCAAGGATTCCCATCAAGGTGATGTGGATCCAAAAGAAGAAGAACTAGAGAGTCCTTGAGGGTGACTCCGCCAACATACTTCACTCTTATCATTTTGGCAAGAACAAGTGCAATCAACTTCCACATCTTGCACTAGTTCAAGGAGTCACAAACCCTCATGTTGGTAAGACAAGGGACAAGGTAACCTAAAACTTTTCATGGACATCATCTTGATGGGCATCTGCAGCGCAACCAGCTCGTCCGACGATTCCCAGTCCAGGCCCTTCTCCTGCCAGGAGGTGGGCCGCATTGGGGCCTGGAATTGAATTCGAGGGCCGCGGCCCAAGTGGTGTCGCGGGGCTCTGTAATGTAGAACCACTGCTTTTGCCACCCCTTGACGGTCTCCACGAAGGTACCTTTGGGCCATGGGACATTGGACAACTTGCTCACCATAGCGCCTCCGCACTCTGCGTGCTGATCGCCCACCACCTTCGGCTTCATGTTGAAGGTCTTCAGTCACAGTCCAAAGTGGGGTGAGATGCGTAGGAAGGCCTCGCACACGACAATGAATGCCAAGATGTTGAGGAACGAATTGGGGGCCAGATCATGAAAATCTAGCCCGTAGTAGAACATGAGACCGCGGACGAATGGGTGGAGTGGAAATCCCAGTACACGGACGAAGTGGGGGATGAACACTACCCTCTCATGGGACTTCGGGTGGGGATGATCTGCCCCTTGGCCGGGAGCCGGTGGGCGATTACTGGGGCCAAGTACCCCACCTCCCGGAGCTTCGTAATGTCCTTCTCAGTGACGGAGGAGGCCATCCACTTGCTCTGCGCTCCGGATCTGGACATGGCTGGAGTGCTTTTTTGAGGCGGAAAAGATGGAAGCTTGGGCGCTGGAGCTCGAGAATGGATGGGCAGAGAGAAGGAAGGCATGGGTGAAAGAGGTGAATCCTTATCTCTTTATAAAGGCAGCGAATATCAAGCGCCTCCCCACTCGCCTTAAAACTCACCTATTCCCCAAGGGCCGTGCAGGTGCCGCGGTTGGATTACCCACGCCCGTATTGATGAGAATTCGCAATAAGGGGACACAATCTCTGCTTTGACAAGACATGCCAATGAAAACCGCATCTCGAAACATGGAACGGGACGCTAAAAACAGTTCGAAATAATGATCGGGTGGAGACGTGGCGCCTCACTACAAAAATGTCAGTAGATGGGACTTGTTAAATATTATACTCTTTATGGAGCCTGTTTTGTAGAGTCGGACATGTTCTCTGTGTTCGAGGACTACTTTGAAATATTTGGAGGAGGAACCCGCCTTGCAATGTCGAAGACAATCTGCACGCCGGACACCTAGTCATTGAAGCCTGGTTTAGGGGCTACTGAGGGAGTCCTGGATTAAGGGGTCCTCGGGTGTCCGGCCTGTGTGACATGGGCCGGACTGTTGGGCCGTGAAGATACAAGATAGAAGACTTCCTCCCGTGTCCGGATGGGACTCTTCTTTGCATGGATGGCAAGCATGGCGTCCGGATTTATTATTTCCTTTCTCTGTAACTGACTTTGTGTAATCCTAGCCCCCTCCGGTGTCTATATAAACCGGAGGGTTTAGTCCATAGAGACAATCACAATCATATAGGCTAGACTTCTAGGGTTTAGCCACAACAATCTCGTGGTAGATCAACTATTGTAATCCTCATACTCATCAAGATCAATCAAGCAGGACGTAGGGTATTACCTCCATCAAGAGGGCCCAAACCTGGGTAAAACATCGTGTCGCCTGTCTCCTATTACCATCGACCTTAGATGCATAGTTCGGGACCCCCTACCCGAGATCCGCCGGTTTTGACACCGACAGTCGCCAGAATAATTTTGGGGTTATCGGGATTGTACCGGGACCACCGGAAGGTGTCCATGGGTCCACCGGGTGGGGCCACCTGCCCCGGTGGGCCAAGTGGGCTGAACAAGGGAGGGAACCAGCCCCTGGTGGGCTGGTGCGCCCCCCCCCAAGGGGCCCTGGGCGCCTAGGGTTAGCAACCCTAGGGGGTGGAGCGCCTCCCACCTAACTTGGGGGGCAACTCCCCCCATTGGTCGCCGCCCCCCTTATAGATGCGATCTAAGGGGGCCTTCCCCCTCTCGCCTTCCCCCTATAAATAGTGGGGGTGGGAGGGCTTCCATACCCTTCCCCTGGCGCAGCCCTCCCCCTCTCCAACACCTCCTCCTCCTCCTCCTCCGTAGTTCTTGGTGAAGCCCTCTCGGAGAACTGCAAGCTCCACCACCACGCCATCGTGCTGCCGGAGCTCTCCCTCAACTTCTCCTCTCCCCTTGCTGGATCAAGAAGGAGGATACGTCCCCGGTCTGTATGTGTGTTGAACGTGGAGGCGCCGTCAGTTCGGCGCTGGATCGGATCTTCTGCGATTTCAATCACCGCGAGTACAACTCCATCATCTGTGTTCCTAGTAACGCTTCCGCTTAGCGATCTTCAAGGGTATGAAGATGCACTCCCCCTCTCTCGTTGCTAGCACATCCTAGATTGATCTTGGTGACACGTAGGAAATTTTTTGAATTATCTCTATGTTCCCCAACAGCTTTATCATATAGATAAAAAGGAAGCCCCCGAGTGCGCCTCGGGGGGCCTGTCGTCTTTGCTTAATACAAAAGGTAGCGTGGTACACACACTGCATCAACTGTAAAATTGTCGAAGGAGATCTGTGTTCCATGGGCGCTCCGTCTCTTGGACGGAATTGTCCCTCTTGCGCGCCCTGGGCTTTGTGCGTCAATGAGGTAGTAGGAGTCGTTTCCCAGGGCCTTGCTGATGATGAAAGGCCCCTCCCAAGGAGCCGAGAGCTTGTGCTGGCCGGTTGTCCGCCGGATCAGCCGGAGCACAAGGTCTCCTTCGCGGAAAGCACGCGGCCTGACCTTTCGACTGTGGTAGCGGCGCAGGCTCTGCTGGTAGATGGCAGACCAGCTGAGTGCCAGCAGCCAGGCCTCTTCAAGCAGATCAACATCGTCTTCTCGTGCCTCCTTTGCTTCCGCCTCTATGTACATGGTGACGTGAGGTGAGTCGAACTCGATGTCAGTTAGGATGACATCCTCGGCCCCATACACGAGGAAGAAGGGAGTGATGCCGGTTGTTTTGTTCTGCATGGTCCGAAGACTCCAAAGGACGGCCGGAAGCTCCTCGATCCAGCAGTCGGCCGAGCGCTCCAGGGGCTCGACCAGTCGGGGCTTGATGTCGGGAAGGATGAGGCCGTTTGCTCGCTCTACCTGGCCGTTTGACTGCGGACGGGCAACGGACGCAAAATCCATTCGGATGCCCTGCGTCACGCAGAAATGGGCCAAGGCGCCTTTGGCAAAGTTTGTGCCATTGTCGGTGATGATGTTGTGCGGGATGCCGTGCCGGACGGTGATATCCGCACTGAATGTCACGGCAGTCGGGCCATTCAGCTTCTTGATTGGCTTTGCTTCGATCCACTTCGTGAACTTGTCCATGGCGACCATCAGATGGGTCATGCCACCGCGTGCTGTCTTGAACGGGCCCACCATGTCCAACCCCCAGACGGCAAACGGCCAAGTGAGGGGGATAGTCTTGAGTGCAGAAGCTGGCACGTGTTGCTTGGAGCTGAAGCGTTGGCACCTCTTGCACTTGCGGACCAACTCCTTGGCGTCATCCAAAGCAGTCAGCCAGAAGAAACCACGGCGGAAAGCTTTGGCAACAAGGGATCTAGAGGCGGCATGGTGGGCACATTCGCCTTGATGAATATCTTTGAGGATTGATATGCCCTTCTCCAACTCTAAGCAGCACTGGAAGACACCGGTCGCACTGCGCCTGACAAGCTCTCTGTTCACTATTGTGTATGCTACAGCCCGTCATTCCACCTGCTAGGCCAAAATCTCGTCGGCTGGTAGTTCTCGGCTCACCAGAAAGTTGAGGACGGGCTGCACAGGATGTTGCTTCTACCACTATCATGACTGCAACCGGCACCAGGGCGGTTGGGTTGGGAGGTGGCGGGTCGGAGGTGGCTGCTGCTTGCTGCGACATTAAAGTCCCCGGGCCGACTCCTGTAGCCCCGGGGCCGCGTTCTGAAGTCCCCGGGCCGGCTGCTGAAGTCCCCGAGCCGGATCCGGCTGCTCCCGGGTTAGCCGGCACGAAGATGGACTCTGATTCTGGCAAAGGCTTGATAGACGGCTTGCGCAGGCATTGGAGGGAAACGCCGGCTAGTATGGCCTGCCGGGTGGAGCTGATCCGGGCCAGGGTGTCCGCTTGCTCGTTGTCGGCTCGTGGTACATGGAGGAACTCGCACCCGTTGAAGTGCCCGCTGATCTACTGGACGAGGAAGCGGTAGCTCGCCATGTTTGCGTCCTTGGCGTCCCAGTCGCCAGAAGACTGCTGAACCACCAAGTCCGAGTCGCCGTAGCACAGACTTTGGCGGATGTCAATCTCCTTGGCTAGCCAGAGCCCGTGGATGAGTGCCTCATACTCGGCCATGTTGTTGGAGGCAGCAAAGTGGATCTGTAATGTGTACTTGAGCTTGTCGCCTTCGGGAAAGGCAAGGACGATGCCGGCTCCCAGACCGGTGCGCATCTTCGAGCCATCGAAGTTCATCCGCTAGTGAGTGGAATCCGGCGGTGGCGGCAAGTACTGGGTCTTGGCCCAGTCGACTAGGAAGTCGGCCAGCGCTTGGGATTTGACGGCGGTGCAGGGTTCAGCTTGATCTGGTGGTAGCCAAAGTAGGCATCCAGGAAATACAGCAGCTCACAGCCGGTCGTGGAATCGATCACTTGATCGATCTGAGCCAAGGCGAAAGGATCCTTGGGGTAGGCTTTGTTGAGGCTAGTGTAGTTGATACACATATGCCATTTGTTATTCTTCTTCAAAACAAGGACTGGGTTGGCAAGCTAGTCCAGGTAGAACACTTCCATGATGAAGTCGGCTGATAGAAGCTGGGTGATCTCTTCACCAACAATCCTTTTCTTCTCTTCTAACAGGCGGCGGAGGGGTTGTTTGATTGGCTTTGCATCTGATCTTACATGTAGCTTGTGCTCGGCGAAATTCATCAGAACACCCGGCATGTTCTTGGGAGGCCATGCAAAGATGTCCCGATTCTCACTGAGGAAATCGACGAGCTCGCCTTCCTATTTGCTGTCGAGGTTAGACCCCACGACAGCAAATCTCTCCAGGTACGCCGAATCCAAGGCGATCATCTTGGTTTCCTTGGCCAGCTGGAAGGAGCCCTAGGCCTCCATGTCCTAGGGGTCGGATGGCATGGCCGGCTGCTCACGGGCCATGGCCACCGCCGGATCAAGGAGGCGCTTCTCTTCAACGATGACGAGGGACTCGGCCAGCCGGCTGCTGGCAGCGGCGCACACGAGCGACTTCTGGTAGTCACCGGCAATGGTGATGATGCCCTTGGGACCCGGCATCTTCATCTTGAGGTAGGCGTAGTGCGGCACCGCCATGAATTTGGCCAGCGCAGGACGGCCCAAGAGTGTGTGGTAGGGGCTGTCCAAGTCAACTACCTCGAACCAAATTGGTTCGCGGCGGAAATGGAGCTTGTCACCGAACAAGACATCGATCTTGATCTTGCCGATTGGGGAGCAGGAAAGCCTGGGGACAATACCATGGAACACAGTCCGGCTGGGCAGGAGCTTCTTCTCCTTGATGCCCAGCTTATCCATGGTGTCGCAATAGAGGATGTTGATGTTGCTGCCATCGTCTATCAGGATCCAGGAGAAGCAGCAAGCCCGCCTCTCTGTTGAGAAGGTGGAGTCCAGCACCAAGGCATAAGCACCCGGCGAGGGCATCACGGCCGGGTGGTCTTCATGGCTTCATCTGATGGGGCTCTCAGACCAATGCATGAATTGGGGGACCTCTGAGGCGACAGCATTCACCTTGTGGTGGTGCTGACGCCAGTTGTGCTTGTCGATGGATTCACTAATGAAGACGACGCAGGTGGTGTTGGCATCGTGGAACTCGTCTTGGAGCATGCCGACTGGCCGGGGTGCCAGCGGCGGAGGAGGCAGTAGCGCTGGGCCGGCTGTTGGAGGTGGCAGACCCACGCCCTTAGTAATCTGGGTCAGCCTGTTGCACTTCCGAGTGGTGTGGTTAGACGGCTTCGCGCCGCTATGGAACTTGCAAGGGGTATCGAGGGCTTGCTCAAAGGAAAAGGCGGGCAGCCAAGCAGCCTTGCCGCCCTTCAGATGCTTGGGGCCGGTTTGCCCCTCCGGCTACTGGTCTTCGACAGTTGCCACTTGCTGGCTGTTGGGCCTTGTGTTTGTTGTCGTTCTGTTGTTGGCAGCGGTTGGAGTCACCAGCCAGCGGGAGTACCTTCCTGGATGTGGCAACCCGAATCTCCGACTTCATGAAGGAGTCGGCGGTGGCGTACTTGTCCGCCACCACCAGGAGCTTGTCCAGTGTAGTCGGCTCGTCACATAAGAACTTGTGCTTGAGTAGAGTACCTTCCTTGCATCCAGCGGTGAAGTACTCGATGGCCTGCACCTCACGCACCCCTTTGCAGGAGTTGCGCAACTCGGCCCAGCACA
Organism: Triticum dicoccoides; assembly: GCF_002162155.2. NCBI lineage: Eukaryota > Viridiplantae > Streptophyta > Magnoliopsida > Poales > Poaceae > Triticum > Triticum dicoccoides. The sequence goes on along the minus strand of NC_041386.1, from coordinate 158,424,524 downwards.
TCAGGTAGTCACGAGTGGACTTAGTCGGACCTTGGACGCACATGGAGAGCTGGCGAGGCTTGGGCGACCGCTTGTAGGTGCTGGTGAAATTGCAGATGATGACATCGGCGAAGTCCAGCCAGCTGTTGATGATGTACAGCTTGAGGCTGTTCAGCCATGTCTGGGTTGTGCCCTGGAGCATGAGCAGAACGTACTTCACGGTAACGCACTTGTTGCCGTTCGCTATGCCGACGACCGTGGAGTAGTCGACTAGCCAGTCCTCCGGCTTCATAGAGCCGTTGTACTTGGGAGTGTCTCGATGGAGCGAGAGCCCTTTGGGGAAGGGCTCGTCGCAAATGCGGGGGCCAAAGCAGGCTGGGCCGATTGCATCTTATTCTTCTACGGCCAGGGACCGAGAAAGCCGCTCGATCTAGTGGCGCACGCCATTCTCTACGACTCCTTCACGGGGGCCCAGCCGGCCTCCGAGAGTCGGATGATCCACAGGCGGCGGGGAGGCGCGCCTCTCCCTGCGAGGGGGAGGATGCTTGTCTGGACGGTCCTCTACTCGTGGGTAGCCATGTTGGATGCGCCGGCTGTGGCTAGCGGCCGGCTCCGGGTCTTGCTGACTGCGAGCGCCGCATATTGGGGACCGGGAGGTTGCTCCATGCT